>NW_017537095.1:52415-72669 GCF_001853355.1 Bactrocera latifrons | reverse complement strand
CGGAGTCTCTCTCCCACCACGAATCCCACACCAAACTTGCGCTCCTTTATATGGCCACTGTAGTAAATGCCACAAGGACCTACTCGCCTCTGTCCTTTTCCCGTCCATCGCATTTCTTGGACGGATGTGATGTCAGCCCTTATGTTCACGAGGACATCAACCAGCTGGGCAGCGGCACCTTCCTAATTAAGGGACCGGACATTCCAGGTGCATGTCCTCAAATCATAGTCCTTAATTCGTTTGCCATGGTCGTCATCAAAAGGGGGGTCTCTCATCCAAGGCTGTTGTGAATTTTTCATTGGGGGTGTTTTTTTACGTGGAGGCTCCCAAGCCCTGCGCACAACCCTACGTAGGGGGATATTTCGCCTTCTCACTTTAGCTCGCCTTCAAACGGATGTTCTTAGGCTACTCAGAGGATACTCAAAGACCGGAAGTCGTGAGCTGCTTGAGTCATATGTAAAAGAATCGTTTATTTCCACTCCCAAGTGAATGGCGATCAGAGAACTTTCCTCACTTGCGTGAACTTCTACACATGACTCCATCCTCCCCAAAGCAAATATCAATGACAGCATTAAAATCAGAGAATCGATTGTGGTGTGCCAGCTTATCAACAATAGATCCAACCATAGAAGTGTTGAAATTACTGCAACATTGCGATGAAACGTATTTTAAAAATATTCACTACCTGCTTACAATTTTAGCAACTCTTCCAGTGACGACCGCTTCCGTTGAAAGAACTTTTTCAACCTTAAAAAGAACAAAAACTTTACCACGCAGTGTGATGGGCAATGAGCGGCTAAGTGCACTTGCTGTTATTGCAGTGCACTGGGATATTAAAATAGATCCAGATGAAGTAATTAATGATATGGCAAACAAGAAGAAAAGAAAAATATTACTTATTTAAGCTACAACCACCAAATAATTTAAATAATATGTAAATGAATTTATATTGCTTTTTTTTTAATAAACAGAAAATTTAAAGTTTATATATGTTTTTACTTCAGTTGAACTGAAATCTCTGTGGGCAGACGTAAATTCAGAATACAAGTTGTGATTGCCAAAGGTGGATCCTTCCGGCACAAACTCATTTGAGAACAAAAAACTGAAATTTTCAAGCTGTTACCACGATTATATGTGTTGTGCCCTGATGGGCAAAGTGGAAGTGAAAAGCTATCTAAAGCGCCTCTGACGAACGATGGATTCGCATTGGCTTGGAATAATTGGTCAACACAAAATTAAACGTTTTGTTAAGCTTCCGCACATTTCAACACAATCTAAGGTCGACTCAGAAATTTACAACGGGAAATAAATAACTGAATTTCAGCTGTACAAGCACATGGCGTCAATATACAAGTAGATAGCTGGGGTGCCATATTTACGTATTTGTGATCTATACACTGTCGCTTTGGGAACAATCTCTGGATTCGAGTTCAGAGATCCCGAAATAGGTTGAGTTACACAAGTTTCTAACCAAACGGGCTAAAACGCTAGAGAGAGTATCAAATCTCAAAGGCAATTTAGGTACTCAACCCAAGATTAAGTCGGCTGATGGTGAAGGCCGGATACCAACCTTGCAAACAAGGATTGGATCCAAACCCATCAATTCTCATCACGCTTCCCCCAGATCAATTAACCCTTCAATTGTCAAAAGGTTACCCAATATTCCATTAGCGGATAATAATTTCTATATGAGTCAAAATGGTGACTAGTTGACCGGCGGGGATCTCTACCCGAACATCATACTAAATGGGTTAAACTCGAAGATCTTTGGTTCCCTCATTGCAAAACGTACAATGATCGGCTGGATTTTAACAGTTTCCGTTCCCTCCATAGAAACTAAGAATAAAACGACTTACGTCACATACTTCAACGAAGTATCTTTAGATAATCAGCTTTCCAAATTCTGGGAGATAGAAGAAATTCATAAAAAACTATTTCTCACCGCAGAAGAACAATATTGTGACTGATTATATTCATAATCAACCATTGGAAACAATAACGGGCCTTACATTGTTGAACTTTCATTCAAAGTTTTTCCAGTAGAAACTAATTTTGGAGAATCTCATCATATTGCATTCAAACAATACTTGAGGAGTGAGACATCTCTCAATAAATAACCTCTCGTTAAAGAAGAATACAAAACAGTCTTAAGGGAGTACATAGGCTCAAGTCATATGCAACGAACTCCACAAAAAATGGCAGAAAATCTGTGCAAAAGTTACTATCACCCTCACCTCTAAAATTAGAGTCATTTTCAATGCTTCATGTCCCACATCCAATGGTGTAAGTTTAAATAACATGTTGTACAGCGGTCCAGCACTCCGAACTGATCTCACTCTTATGATCACCAAATGGCGACTGTTAAGATTTGTGTTCAATGTTGATATTAAAAAAATGTATCGTCAAATTTTGATCAACCCCAAACATACATCCTATCAAAGCATCCTCTTTAGAGATTCTCTGGACGGGGAGATCTATGGGTTTCAATTAAATAGAGACAATTTCGAGCTCGATTGTGCGCCGTATCTGATGCAACTCCGTACACTGATGCAACTAGCTGAAGACTTAAAATCAGCGTTCCCTTTAGCTGCGAAAATAATAAAACCTAATATGTACATATGTATGAAGACGACGTCTTATCTGGTGCTCATGAAATATTCACCGTAACTGATTCAAGAGACCAGCTGAATAAAGTATTAGCCTCAGCCGGCTTTTCATTAAGAAAGTGGATATCAAACAGCAAGAAAATTCTGAAGGACATTCCTTTTTTCAATACATTATTATTTATATTTACAAAAAGTTATATAATCTTAAATGTATTTAAAAACTATACAGACTCAAGCAAGTGATTTAGCTGTTTTGGTGATACGTTGCTCTTTAGTACGTAAGCTTATCTTCTCTTTTAAGAAGTGTTCGATCACAGGAATCTACCAAAGCATTAACCAAAAGGTTTGGGTGATCTCGGAGTTTAGATATATATTTAATTCTGCTTTCTTCTACTTCTTTCTTTATCATAGGAATACCAAGGTCTTTATGGATATTTTCATTACGCATGTACCACTGTGAACACGTGGTTATCCTAAGCATTTCGTTTAGTCGTACCCCACAGCTGAATGCCATACACGAAAATCGGCTTTATGACCGCATTATATAAATGCACTTTGTTGTCTTAGCAAAAATGTAACATGCTTACACTTGCGTTCATTCACATTTACACGCCAGTTTGCTGTCCATTCTTCAATGATCTGTTAATATTATTGATGCTAAAATGTGGCAATTGTTAGTACTTCCTATAGCTGAGTCGTCCGCAAAAGTTGAAGTTAGTATATTGTTAGCTGTTGGAAGATCCGCTATATAATTGATGGTTAGAGTTGGGCCTAAAATACTGCCCTGTTTTACACCAGCCCTTATCTACTTTCATCATAAATTGTCTATAATTTAAATACGACTCCAATGTTTTATACAGTTGTAATGGTAGAATTTTTTCTTATATAAAAAGCCTTCATACCACACCTTATCGAATGCCTGAGCCACGTCTAGAAATATAGCTGAACAGTACTGTCTGTGCTCAAATGCTTTTCTTACTTATTTCGTTAGAAATTCTATTGCTATATGCTCTAATGTGCCATGTTTCGAACGAAATCCGAATTGATGGGTTGGTATTGAAACAAAATGTGTAATACTTTTTCAAATATTTTAGAAAGACAGGGTAGAAGACTGATTGGTCTGAAGACGGGATTAAATCCTTTTATGATTCTAATAATTTCAGGAGGTGAAGTCTTAAAATACTCGAGTGACTCTCTAGCTGTGTTGGATAAGATTGACAGCTTAAAGTTGTTCTTTGTCATGGCTACGCAAGCCGCCGTGTTCTTGGTCGACTGTCAATGCGAATCGAATATCAAAAATTTGCGAGCATACTCAAATTGAAAACTGGAGGCATGTCAACTCCGCTGATAATCTCGCCGACCTGGCTAGCAGGAAATCTCCCCACAAGATTTACAATCAAACGATCTTTGGTGGTGTGGTCCTCAGTGGTTATAACTTCAATTATCTAAGACCAAAACAAAAATGTGCAGAAGACGTTGATACCACTCCGGAGACCAAGAGCATTCATATGCATCATGCATCAGTTATAGGGACCGAAGATATTTTAGAATTTTTTTTCGAATTGACACAGAATGCATTCAACCACAGACATATTCAGTTAACTCATTTCGGTTCTGAGTACTCAGATTTAACTAAAAATCTTCCCATAAATAATAAATCTTCGATTCTATCATTAAATTACTTTGTTGATGATAACGGAGTCATAAGAGTAGGAGGACGCTTAACCAACACTCCCTTCATCAGGCCTGCGTCTTTTATGAATGTAAATTTGGAACCTTAAGGCAAGGAACCTAATTCACAAAGTAATACATTATTGTAAGACCTACGTTTTATGTAAAAAATGAGAGCAAACACAACTTATAGCATTACTTCCCACGCTACGAACATATCTCAGAGGGCCCTTTGAATCAACCAGAGTAGATTTATCCGGAACATTTTTAATCAAAAACTTTACAGGCCGAGCTTGCCTGATAACAAAAGGATATGCATGTGTTTTTGTTTGCTTTTCAACAAGAGCTATCCATCTTGTAGCCGCATTTATGAGTGTTCTCACAAGATTCGTATCACGTCGAAGCTGCCCAAATTATATCGAAAGAAATTAAGAAACATTTGAAAGCCGTTTTGGAGACATGCCCTGATGCGATAACCAACTTCAGTATTTAACCACTTAAAATGGCATTTAATTCCTGCAGGTGCTCCTCATATGGGAGGATTGTGGGAGGATGGAATGAAAAGTTTTAAAAATCATGAATCATGAGTCTATGAAGTACACACTTTCTACGTTATTAACTCGAATAGAAGCCTATATAAACTCTCGGCCCATCATTTTTATGATGGATGACATCAATGAGTTGACTACGTTAACACCAGGCTCTTCTGATAGAACGCCAGAATCAAAATCCCTATTATTAGTAAACTGATAGCAAAAATTAAAGGCCCTAAATCAGAACTTTTGTCAGATATGGAAGACCGAATACTTCAGAAATGAAATGAATGGAAACATACCCAACGGAACGTCAAAGTCAACGACCTAGTAGTAGTTCGTGATGAAAGTTTACCTCAGTATGAATGAATATTAGGCAGGATCATCAAAATATATCAAAGTTCGGTCAATTGTCCACGACGCATAGAAAGTCAGCTTCTTCGCTGGTACCTAGAATTTCGCCAAATGTCTTCAGAAATAAGGTTGACATTGATTCACCGCTATGGAAAGAACCGAATCGCCTCGAACCACTCAAGGGATGAATTGGACATCGTAATACGCTGTAAACGTTGCGGCCGCCCACACCCTACAAAGCTTCATGGCATCAGTTCAGACGCTGAAGAACCAGACGAGAATGTGATCGACTCGAGTCGAGTCACGATTTGTCTCGTCGACTGCGACGTGCTGGTAACTTCTATTCAGATTGGTAGCATGACAACGATCGATTCGTCTCAGCCACATTGCTTCGACCGAGTGCAACTCCATCCGAAGCCAAGGTGTAGACGAGACGCTCGATGTCAAGCAGATTCAGCAAAGAATGGCGCTGTCACCGACCGATTTAATAAATCAATCGAACTGAATCAGGTTCATAATAGTGGCTGGCATGATTACCGGGTTAATCCATTCACTGTTATCCTCGCTATCACAATTTCACGATTGCGACGCCGTACACAAGCACGTGGAGACAGCCGAGTGTGCAATCTTATATTTCGGGAACGAGTCACATCATGCTCCAACACCCGAATTATCAAAGAGTTTTAGTTGGATCAGACAATTTTTGTCATAAAGTGGCAGTGAAAAAATCAAATGGAATTTAAATTTGAGCTATGTGGGAAGAAGGTGTCGTTGTAGTCTGATTTAGACCATTTGCATACTGTAATAAAGCAATGAGAAAAGAATGCCAAGTTCCAAATTTCGTTTAAATCTGTCGATTGGCTCTTGAGATATATAGTATACCACAATTTCATCAAAAAGTGGGCGGTGTCATGCCCATCGTCTAAATAAAGCCCTCTCATATAAACTCATGTGAAGAATTTATGTTTCTGGTATAATATATTAGGTTTTCAAAAAAGTCTTGCGGAATTTTGTGCGGTATTTTTATTGAATTTTCAATTGTCCATAAAATTTTTTTGATGACTCATGCCGGTCTCTTTCAATTCAGCGAATTTATCGCAATTTTCGACGACAGGCCTTCCGGAACGTGGCGCATCCTCGACCACCTCTACACCAGAACGAAAATGTTGCGACCATCGTTGTGCGGTGGAAATGGAAACTGTATCGGGTCCATAAGCTGCACAAATTTTATTGGCGGCTTGAGATGCATTTTAGCTTTTATCATAGTAGTACTGTAAAATATGCCGTATTTTCTCTTTATTTTGCTCCATGTTATAACTCACGAAAGACTTAAAAGACACAATCAATCAAAGACGTGTTAGCGCGTAAAATGGGCTTTCCAAAAAGGTGTAGCATGACCCGATGCGACGAATTAAAATAGAACTACGCGCTCTCAGCGCCAACTAGCGAAAATACCGCAAGACTTTTTTGACAACCTAATATTTACTTATTCATTTTTCGCATGAGCCCTAAAAATAAGGTGACATTGTATTTATTTCGAAAATTCTTTATTTATTCTTCCAAATCAATTTCATCCCCTTCAAAGTAATCCCCTCCCGATGCAATGCACTTATGCCAACGGATTTTCCAATCTTCGAAMCASTGGTKGTAGTCACTTTCCGGGATGGCCTTCAGTTCCGTCTTCGCTGCAGCTTGAATCTCCTCTGTCGTATAAAAACGGTGTCCCCGGAGCGATTTTTTGAGCTTGGTGAACAGCCAGAAGTCGCATGGCGCCAGATCAGGTGAATACGGTGGTTGCGGAACGATATGGGTGGAGTTTTTGGCGAAATGATCACGAATTACGAGGGCAGTATGGGATGGTGCATTATCGTGGTGTAAAAACCAAAAATTGTCTTTCCACAATTCCGGCCTTTTTAGGCGAATAGTGTTACGCAAACAACGCATAACGTTCAAATAATATTCTTTGATGACATCGTTTCACACACTTCAACGCGACGCCTATGTTCCAAAAATTCAATGTTTTCGGTACCAGTCGAGATTTGACGCGCTTGGGGCCCAAAACATCCTTCAAAATGGTATTGGCTGGACCTTTCGATATGCCAACTTCATCAGCAAGGTCCCTAATTGGTAATCGACGGTTTCTGAACACCAAATCTTTGATTTGTTGAACGTGAGCTTCGTCGGTTGAGGTTGATAGTCGCCTTGGACGCTCTTCGTCTTCAACACGTTCACGCCCGGCTTGGAACTCACTATACCACTTGTAAAATTTTTTTTTCTCAAAAATGAATGAATATTTGACATGAATGTGACTGGAAGTACTACCAACCTAAAAAAAAATAATTCTCCAAATCTTTCGACGCGCGCAGTTTAAATTCAAATGTCACCTTATTTTTTGGGCACATATAACCCTATATCTATCTCGCATATTTTTGGTTATTTGTATAGTCGTTAGGTGAATAAAACTATTACACTCTGTAGCAACATGTTGCAAAAGTATAGAAATGCAAACAGTTGTTTCTTTTCGACTCGGCAAGATGGCCTACGCCAATTATGATGTATGCTTTATGGGACGAACAAATGAAACCAAACTACAATTTTTATTCCCCACATACCTTCCTCGACGCCCTTGAAAAGGCATTACGCAATATCGATGTGCGCGTACATATTGTTTTGATAAGAAATGGATTATTGAATTCACAACGGAAAAAGCATATACAATTTTTAAATACAAACGTTAATTAAGATTTTTATACTTTTGCAACCAGTTGCAACAGAGTATTATAGTTTTGTTCACATAACGGTTGCACGTATCACCTAAAACGAATCTAGATAGATATAGGGTTATATACATATATATAAATGTTCAGGGTGACGAGAAAAGTTGACCAAAAAAATTAAGGAACTTGTTCCGTTCAGCTAAAATTATTAATAATTTTAACCGTTTATTAGTTGTTTGAATATATTTTCAAATTTGAAAATTATTGATATGATTATTTTTAAGATAATTCAAAATTTTTGTCTCAATATTTTCATAAGTTTGGTTATTTATTACTGTATTATTTGCAAATGTTATTAAATATGTTCCAATTAATGTTTGCTTGTCTAAAATATTTTTTCCTGAAACTAATATTGCCCCTAGTCTTATTTCTTTTTTCCTTTAACATTTTTACATTTTCCTTGTTTTTATTTAAAATTTCTGACTGTACTTTTTTATTTAATTTGTACTATATAACTACTATACTACTATATTTTGAAATTTCTGCATTACAATTTTGAATAGCAAAAAATGTATTATTACAATATGATATGTTCTAATCAATTATAAGTTTATCATCTAATTGAGCTCCAACTCTAATGTCATATTAATTCCACTTCATATAACTATTGAAATGCCCATTAAGTCTCTAATGGTCCTTTTACCGTGTTGCTAATATGTTATAATTTTTAGTTCATTATAATTTTTTTTTTTGTTAATTAATATCTCATAAGTACGTAGTCCTGTCGGCTTCCGTCAATGCAATTATTAATGCAAAACTTGAAATTGATTGAAAATATTGAAAATCTATAAGCAATTATTTAATTTGTTTGTTACTCCTATTACTTTTTCATAAATTATTTCTCCAGAATGAAAATATTATATTTGAGCATTATATGTTTTGAGTTCAGTTAATTTTTTATCCTAATTTTCAATATTTGACTTTCAGGAATTCTTTACTGAATAATAATCATTATCGTCATTAATTTCTGAGCCTTTGTCACCCAATATCGAATTGTTATCATTCATGTTGCCGGTAAATTCATTGGCTGGTGTTGTAAAACATTTTCGTTCCACAATATTTCTTTATAATTATTATTTTTATTCTGGTGGTATAAATTTTCAGTTGGAAGCTTGTTCTTCCTTAGTTTGGTTATTTTTATTCGTATTTTCATCATTTCATGGTGGTGAACGAGGGCAAGACGAAATATCTCCTGTCATTAAACATCATATCAATATCATCGGCATACGCCAGCAACTGTACACTCTTATAGAAGATGGTATCTTCTCTATTTAGTTCTGCAGCTCTAATTATTTTCTCCAGAACCATTTTGAAGAAGTCGCACGATAGGGAATCACCTTGTCTGAAACCTCGTTTAGTATCGAATGGCTCGAAGAGGTCCTTCCCGATTTTGACGGAGCTTTTGGTGTTACTCAACGTCAGTTTACACAACCAAAATTCAGACATCACGGCATAGAGGTAGCTCCTTTTCGTGCTGTCGAAAGCTGCTTTGAAATCGACGAAGAGGTGGTGTGTGTCGATTCTCTTTTCACGGGTCTTTTCCAAGATTTGGCGCATGGTGAATATCTGGTCGCTTGTTGATTTTTCAGGTCTAAAGCCACACTGATAAGGTTCAGTCAGTTTGTTGACGGTGTGCTTTAATTTTTCACACAATACGCTCGGTAGACCTTATATGCGATGTTGAGGAGGCGAATCCTACGTTAGTTGGCGCAGATTGTAGGGTCTCCGTTTGTGTGGATTGGGCATAGCACACTTAAATTTCAATCGTTCAGCATGCTTTCGTCCGACCATATTTTACAAAGAAACTGATGCATGCTCCTTATCAGTTCTTCGCCACAGTGTTTGAATAGCTCGGCCGGCAATCCATCGGCCCCCCGTTTTGTACTTATCAAGCTCTTCGTACTCACGCATTTCGGCCTCTTTCTTTCTATCTGCAAATGCGTTTCACTTCCCTCTTCAACTCTCGGTATCTATCCCATCCCGCAAGTGTTATGGTCGATCGTAACGTTGCGAAGTAGGCAGCCTGTTTTTTCTCTGCTACGACACGAAACTCCTCGTCGTACCAGCTGTTCTTTTGCACTTTCCGAAAACCAATGGTTTCAGTTGCAGCTGTACGTAAGGAGTTTGAAATGCCGTTCCACAGTTCTCTTATACCGAGTTGTTGACGAGTTCTCTCAGAAAGCAGGAGTGCTAGCCGTTCGACTGCCTTTAGCTTCTCGACGTCAAAACTTCCATGTCTTTGTTGGCGTGCGTTTTTTTGCTGCACAGAGGCGGGTGCGAATCTTGGCTGCACCGTTCCCACGACAGTCGGGTCTACGAAAACCGGAACGGACCCGGATTTTTATCCGGCCAAGGACTGTCAACTCGGCAGAATTCTGCCGTTACAACAACAACAACAACAATCTTGGCTGCAACAGTGGTCCGAGTCGATGTTAGGACCATATCTAAAACACTGGAGACGTGTCTTCCGTCTATCATAACATGATCGATTGGCGGTTTTTCGATCTGGAGACAGCCAGGTAGCTTGATGAATCTTCTTATGCTGGAATTTAGTACTACAGATGACCATATTTCGGGCCCCGGCGAAGTCGATCAGCCTCAACCCATTTGGGGATGTCTCGTTGTGGAAGCTGAATTTACCGACCGTAGTGCCAAAGATACCTTCTTTGCCCACCCTGGCATTGAAGTCGCCAAGCACGATTTTGACATCGTGGCGGGGTCAGTTCTCATAAGTGCGCTCCACGCACTCATAACAGGTAGTCTCACCACTTATCCCGTCCATATTTATAATAACTAACTTTAGAAAATATAAATTTATGTTATAAATAAAAGCTCAAAGGTTTGTGCATTTTAGATCAGTACGCATTTTTATTTACCTAAAGTGAAAGTGATTAGTACTTTTGTTTGCAATTTGGCAGCAAATTGTTTAGTATGCAATCGCTTAAAACGCGTCAAAAAAGTATTGGCACAGATCATGGCTCTTACATATTCTTCTTTAAGCTGAGCTTCCTTGATCTAGTTTTTTCGAGACTTTTAATAGATAATGCTTAGTTATGAATAATTAGAGCACTTGACTTTTAGTAGTGTTAGCCGCGGCGTAGATTAGCAAAATGAGTCGTCGAAAAGAAACCGTTAAAGTGCGGAAGTTCATCTTAAATAGAACATAATAAACCACTAAATAAACAGTGGCAAACTAGCAAGGCATAAAAGATCTGGAAGGCCAAAAGCATTTTCAGAACGGGAGGATCGATGTATTGTTGAGACAGTGGCTGCAGGCCCTAAAATTTCGAAAAAAAAACCAGAAGAAGAGGTTGGATTTCACTAAAACATACTTAAACCAACCTGAAACCTTTCGGAAAAATTTCATATTCAGCGATGAATCAAAAATCAATTTATTTGAATCGGATGAATCAACAAAAATATGCCGACAACCCAACAAAGAACTACAGTAGAATAATATTGTAAAACAACTAGCTAACAACGCAGCCGTTGTCCTGCGTGAAATTATGTATTTTGAAATGAAAGGACAGAAAAAAAGTTTAATTTATGTTGTGTTGAAAATCATTTATTTGCGATTTTGCTATATTTTTTTATGTAGCGCATCATGAGAAATAACATGTTTTAATTTCTGTTCGGGTACGTAAATATACAGAGAAGATGATTTTCTAACTCATGCACACGCGACGTATATCCGGCCGATTGAAAAACATAGCATTTCCAGATTTATGCCACGCTCTTCTAGCGACTATCCTATTGTTGTGTCGTGTTGATTGTCCCCTTGTATCCGATAACTGCGTCACAATCATCGGATTCCATTACACAGTTTCGGCGCATGAGGATTGCGAAACATAATAACATAACTTTGAAACGCAAATAATGCTGCGGCATACCAAGCCTCTACAAAAAATTTAGAAATTCCACTAGATAATCCACGATTTCGTAACGAATACCCATTCCCCACCCGCGAATTTGAAGGCTTATATGTCGAAATGATCTTCGCGAAAAGTATGCGAACTTCAATGGCATGCGAAGTAGCTATCGCATCGTCCATCGTTTGTTTCCAGTGATAATCATGTCATGTGACTTGCTTCTCAAAAAATGCACACACTGTACCATTCACAATACTCAATAACTTAAATGAATTTGAACCGCGAGACCCACAACAGTTGGAAAACTTTCATGAATTGCAAGAGTAAATATCCTACAAAACGCTTTATTGCAGTTCTCGAATTGACCCATTTGATACTTGCTGATCTCATCTCGTTCGAGGTCAGTAATCGCAATGATGCTTTCTTTGGTGACGCACTTGCAAAACTTACTTAATCGAATTCACCAAACCAAAACATAAATTTTGATTGTGAATTAGACAAATGGCGAATATGGTACGATCCATGTGTTGTCAACTTTGATATTCACTCTTCTTGATTGAATGCTAAAAGTTCTGCCATTGTCATCTTTTGAGCGACGCAGATAGGGTGGTTATCCATCGTTTCCAGTTTGGTTTTCCGAAAGAAAAGCTCGTGTATAGTGTTTCGTGCATTTATTGTCAGATATACAAACCGCAGTTGAATTGTGGTGTCGGCAAAGTCCATGAACCATATTGCGAATGCGTTTCATCACTTCGCATAATACTGGATCTTTCTCTGCATCAGGAATTTCCGCAGAAATGATTTAATCAATTTGATCTAGTATAACCACCATTCACCATCTAAAGAAGAATATGTGCGTGCGGCAAACCTCTTTTTGCTACTTAACAGAGTACACAGCATTTAACAGTACCATATATACCATACGTTGCGGCAAGATAAAGTCCATCAAACATCGTAGCTGTTGTCACATCGTCGATCGGTTGCTGATTGACCGCGATCCGTAATTCCACACGTATGTCATCGCATCCTGGGAGTACTCATTCATGTGGCTTGGGCTGACATACGTTGATGACAAAACGAACGCCAACCGCGACCTCTTCGTGGCTTCGTAATATATTTCAATCTGTAATTGATCACTTTGTGTGAAACACACATAAAGTGCTCACTGAATAATTTTTACCAATTTTTCTTTTGAATAGCGGTAATAAAATAATTTACAAATCAAAATATTGAACACAACGAACAACCTCTGAAAATTTCATCAAGATTGGTGCAGACGTTCTCTTAGCGTTGCTAACAAACAAACAAGCATTAGTTTGTATGGAAAAAACAAATGGGCTGCTTTTAGGGGTTTACCGGCAATTATTTGAATCGTAAAAACCATCTATGCACTTCAACGAACATTAAAAAAAAAATAATATAGTTAAAAAAAAAGAAAAGAAACTTATCCAGTTTCTCATCTATAAAAACTAAATTACCTGCTTCACTACCCGACAGAGAATGTTTGCTACTTGCTTGAAAAACAAAAAATTGCAAGCACGAAATAACCTCGAAGGAATCCTTAAAAAAAACTTTCAAGGAAGAATAATATCGGGATAATATCATCAGGAGACATCCAAATTGGTCGCAAGCATACAAAGACGGTTGTTGTGGAATCCAAGGCAGAGTTGCGTAGTTGTTAAAATTGCAAATCAATTCTGATTATCAATGGTGTCACAGAATCTGATTAGAACTTCGAATCTTCGAACTTACGTATGGAATTGGGGCAAAGTTTATTATCTTTGGCACTAAATTATCTTCTTTTTAAACTAAAAAAAAATAAGAACAATTAAGTTTGAACATATGTTTAAATAATATAAAGTAAAATTTTTTTGGCAACTTTTTTTTCAAATTTTCAAATTTTTTAGAATTTTACCATTTTTTTTTTTAATTTTTTGTTTGTGATAGAAATTGCAACTACATACTGTCCGCCGTCCGTCAAATGCACATGCGATATGAATTTATTATTTTTACTATATAAGTTAAGATAACTAACGCAAAAATAATGTTTACCACACTGGTTAACGAACTTAAGTAACCAGGTCAAATCTTTCGTTTTACCTAAGGGTTAAGATCCTATAAAAAATTATAAATCAGCAATTACAAAATGCTGTGTGCGTGGCATTCGCTGATTAGCCAGCATCACAAAAATACAACAAAACGGTCTCTTAGTAACAGGCGGATGTTGCCGCCAAAACAGGCCTCCTACCAAAGCAACAACACACCTCACCATTTCGAGTCATTGCGCAAAGCAATCAATGATTCGACCATAGCAATAGTTGAGTTTGGCCTCCATAAACTACTCCACCTAACAAGAACTCCTAAAATCGACTGGGCACGAGTAAAATAACAACAACGCAGAGAAGAGGCTGAGCTTAGGCTAAAAGTAATGAAACCAAATTGTAAAAATTAATTAGTAATCAGCAATAAAGGGAGCAACATCGCCATAAGTAAAAACTTACATTCTAATTAATTGGCGCCCAACGTGGGGCCTCTAAAGGACCTCCAGCAACTGGATAATCCAAGAAAATAGAGGAGAATCCCGCATCCTGATGAAACGAAGATCCTAAAGAATATTAATAATTTTGGATATAATTAAAATTTGCTCTGTAAGTAATAATACAAAATCATAAAAAAGTGAAAAAATTGTAAAGTGAAATTATTTGTGCAGTGAAATATTCTCTTATTGAAAACCACATTCCACGTGAAATAAATTTCTGAAAAGAGAATATTGCCCGCTTAAAAATAAATATTTCGATATAAAATAATAAAAAGAAAAACCTGTTTATTAAATTTGCTTTTCGTTCTGAGATAACCTCTTTTGTATGATAAATTGCAAGTGGTGGAAGGTTGTTTTAGTTGAAATTGTGTAATTTTTTTAAGTCTTTGCTTTATTTTCCAATCCAGTGAATCGTTTTTTTTCTTTGAAACGGCCGCTTTCTCCAACCGCAAAAAAAAAACAATACTACATATTTTTACTAAAAACTACAATATTTCGCAAGTAATCCATTTGCTTTAATACCAATAAAATTATAAGTAGGGAGCGGGTGCTTGAAATAGTAAATGTGGCTACTGAGCGCACTAGACAAGCATTTGCTGAGCAGATAAGAAAAATCACTTTAGCGTTAAATCGATTAGCTCCTCCCACTGCTCAGACTTATACACCTCAATTCAAAGGAGATTCTGCTTCATATCCAGCGGACCGCTGCATAATTCGCAATGGAACACTATAAGGAAGGTTCGGAAAAATATTATATTGCCATGGGGGATAGATTTAGTGTATTCCGACAAAAGGCCGCTGTATGTGTTAGAGAATGAACTAAGCGTGTTAAGACAAGGAAATCTTTCTATTTCTGACTATTATGAGAGAGTCGATAAACAAGGAACGCTTATAATAAATAAGCAAATTATGTTTTATAGCGGTAATAGCGAAACCATTGCTGCTATGAACGAAAGAGCAAGAGAAAATGCATTACGGGTTTTCATTTCTGGACTTCGGCGTCCAATGTGTGACATATTATTTTCGGCGACCCACGTGACCTCCCATCTGCACTTTCAATACCTCATGAGCTACAAATCAGCCACTTGCGACAAGATTTCGCTCGAGCTTTCGCTGCAGACAGCTCGATGAAAGTAAAGCCTCATTTTCAGTCGAGTCAGCGACACGGTCAATCAGGTATGCTCAATTCAAAAAATGACAGACCATCACCTATGGAAATCGACCACACGACCTCATATTATCAAAAACGTTTTTCACATCAAAATTCATATAACTTCAACCAAAGGGAAGAACAACGCGRTAATCAATTTCATAACCTAAGAAAAAACATTCAGCAACAATATCCTCCCCCTAATCAACCTGTAGTATTTAAGCGATCAAGTGAACAATCCGCTTCTAAAAAAACTTCGTTTAATAAAAAGGAAAGAATTAACCTGTAGTATTTAAGCGATCACGCGAACAATCCGCTTCTAATAAAACTTCATTTAATAAAATGCAAAGAATTAACTATATGTCTCAAAAGGTGAATTTCAATGATGAACCAGAATGTGAAACATACGAAGAAGTCAACTATTAAACTAAAATCGCTCCTGTCCCTTATATCTAAAACTTCTAAGAGTGGTCAGGAGCTGCGCATTCTAATCGATACAGGCACTTCTAAAACCTATATTAAAAATCTTCCCTTTCTCCAGGGTATCAAAAATGTCGTCAAACCTTTCAAAGTAAGATCAATCAATGGTCTTTTGAACGTTCTTGACTATACCTCGACGTTTTACTTACTTCCAAATTTAAGTACGTTTGAATGTATCATCGGATACGACTTCCTCAAGGAAATTGAAGCAAATATCGATACGGAAAGAGGATATTTGTTTTACCGTAATGGTCAAACCAAACTTAAACACCTCTCATGCAATCAGAGCAATTTAATAACAATTCAAGAGAACTCTGTTCGACCTCACATTAACTCACAGTTTCGTGAGATGATCAACAGAAATATAAATACTYTTGCCGATTCAAATAGAAAATTGCCGTTTAATACTAAAGTCAAGGCAAATATTCGTACTCAAACAAACGACCCAATTTATACCAAAAGCTACCTGTATCCGGTTTCGGTAGCGCCGTTTATCAATAGTGAAATTAAAGCTCTCCTCAGAGATGGTATAATAAGAGAATCTTGTGGAAATCAGAAACTGTGCTTAGTTACTGATTACAGAAAAATTAATGAAAAAACCATTTCCGATCGGTACCCAATACCAGATACAACTGTAATTTTAGCCAACCTARGAAAATCAAAGTACTTTACCACCATAGATTTAAAATCTGATTTCCATCAAACCGTTTTGTGCGAGGAAGATAGGAAAAAAACRCGTTTAACATTAACAACGGAAAATASGAATTTTGTAGGCTACCATTTGGATTAAAGAACGCGCCTAGCATCTTTCAAAGAGCCATCGATGACGTTTTACGCGAAGATATTGGAAAATGTTGTCATGTCTACATCGATGACATAATAATTTATTCTCCCGATGAATATTCGCACTTAAATAGTATTGATAAAATCTTAAGCAAGCTAGAAAAAGMGGGAATGRGAGTGTCTACAGAAAAATCGAAATTTTTCCAAGCCGAAGTTGAGTTTTTGAGCTGTATAGTTTCAGTAGATATTATTAAAACAAGTCCATATAAGGTCAATGCCATTTTGAATTATGAACTTAAAACAACGCTACGTGCGTTGCGGTCACTTCTAGGCTATTATCGCCGTTTCATAAAAAATTATGCCGATTGGTAAAGCCATTGACTAAATGCCTTCGCGGTGATAATGGACAAGTAGGTGCAAAAAAATCTAAAAATGTGGAAATTGTACCTGATCGCGACGCATTACGTTCGTTCGAGAACATAAAACGAGTTTTAGCGTGGACAAATTTTCGAAATTTGCTGTCGTTAAAGCTATTGCGTCTAGATTCACTATCGACATTAAGGATGCCCTTCTGGAAATTTTACTTATATTTAATAACACGAAAATTATTGTATCAGGTAACGAAGGAGCTTTTCAATCCAACCTAATAAAAATGTTGCTAAGAGATTACTTCTCAATTGAACAATTCTTCATACCTACGMTTCACAGCGAAAGCAATGGCCAAGTCGAAAGGTTTCACTCAACATTGCTCGAAATAGCACGTTGCATTAAAAAACAGCAGCAAATATGTGAAATTATTGATCTTGTTTTATTRGCAACCTACAAATATAATAACAGTATTCATTCGGTCACAAACGCCAAACCATTGATGTGTTTCATAACTACCCTCCTGAGAAATTAAATGGTATTTGGAAAAGATTAGTGGAAGCTCAAGAAAAGACTCTGAAAAGATTTAATTGCGGAAAAATACCCAAAACATATAAAGTGGGAGAAAAGGTTYTTTTGAGAAGAAACAAACGATTAAGAAACAAATTTGACAGGATTTTTACCGAAAAAGTTATTGAAGCAGACYTTGGTACCGCGGTTGTGATAGAGGAAAAAAAGATCCATAAAAGCAATTTGCTATAGTTTTTCGAAGAAATTTAGCCAAAAACAAGTTCAAGCAATACAAATAGGTTCTAATTAAAATGAATGACAAATAACTTATGCTGTAACTATTTTCTTTGATTTTGAATTATTACATTTGATTTGAAATTAATTTATAAACTTAATTTTAAGATACTGCAATTGTTGGTAGAGTTCCTCTAATTTATGAGTACCAGCTTACGTACTTTARAGAAGCAAAACCAAGTATTTGTCGAAACGTGGACGTTCCCAGCTAAACAAGGGGAGTAGTTAAGATAACCAACGCAAATATAATGTTTACCACACTGGTTAACGAACTTAAGTAACCAGGTCAAATCTTTCGTTTTACCTAAGGGTTAAGATCCTATAAAAAATTATAAATCAACAATTATAAAATGATGCGCGGCCTGTGTGCGTGCATTCGCTGATTAGCCAGCATCACAAAAATACAACAAAACGGTCTCTTAGTAACAGCCGGATGTTCCCGCCAAAACAGGCCTCCTACCAAAGCAACAACACACCTCACCATTTCGAGTCATTGCGCGAAGCAATCAATGATTCGACCGTAGCAACAGTTGAGTTTGGCCGCCTTAAACTACTCCACCTAACAACAACTCCTAAGTTCGACTTGGCACGAATAAAATAACAACAACGCAGRGAAGAGGCTGAGCTTAGGCTAAGAGCAATGAAACCAAATTGTAAAAATTTAATTAGTAATCAGCAATAAAGCGAGCAACATCGCCATAAGTAAAAGCTTGTATTCTAATTAATTTATATAGACCATCGAAATAAACTAAGCTTTAGAAGCTTCAAAAAATTGCAATTATTATTTTTTTTTTTTGATTTCTTTAAATATTATATATGAATATTTCCCCAAAGTTATAAAATGAAATTCGAAATATTTTCGAAGCTAGAAGGGAAATAGTGACCAAGCGGATACTTTGACGCATGATTTCTCGGTTTTTCATTTTTACGATTTCTCTTAATTGGCGAGCAGTATAAAAAAAAAATAAACGTCGTATTGAATTGTGGCAAAGTTTATTATATCTCGCATTAAATTATCTTCTCTTTAAAGTAAAACTAACTAAGAAAAGTCAATTTTTATACAAGAAGAAATTTTTTTTAATAAAAAAAACCTAGAATTTAAATTTTTTTTTGAATTTTATTAGTTTTGTTTCCGATAGAAATTGCGAACTGCATCCTGCCCCCCGTCCGAACAATGTACATGCGAGATGCATCGGGCAATTGCGTCTCAAAGGCAGAATGTCAAAGATTTTGTATCCAAAAAATTTTCGACTAATATGTAGCAAAATATGTAGCTGTAAACCCTAGAAATTGCGCTTTAATAAATTATTTCTTTYCCTCCCAAAAAAATCGATTTTTTGGTMTTTAAAGCAGGGAAGCCTGCCTTAAGAAAACTATTATTTATATTATATATATTTTTATTATGTGTGTGATAGGTTAGGTTAGGTTAACCTGGTAGGCCACTAAACCACGCATAGACCAGTTTGGTTCGATCTATCGTTTTGCACATGATTTACGCCCTCGAGGTGCACGAGCTTCCCAATGTTAATCACGTTTTCGGATGTTAGCCTTACGCCAACCTTGGCAATCTCGTCCACTATTTCATTGCCCTCGATGCCTTTCTGGCCGGCCCCCATTAAAAGTTTAGTTGCTTACTTCTTGCAACACTTTCCACTGCTTTCCGATTTTCCAAGACACTTTTGGCCGATATGCTACATGAGGTTACTGTCTTGAATGCTGCTTGGCTGTCTACGTAGATGTTGACTCTGGAATTGCCTGCAGGTGCATTAGAGGCCAGATCCGCGGCTTTTGCAATAGCAAAGTCCTCAGCCTGAAATATACTGCAGTATCAGGCAACTTAAAATATTGCCTTATGCCTAACTCTGGATAGTATATTCCCGCTCCAACTCCATCATCCATGGTTAAAGTGTTGAGCTTAGCCAAGATTCCTTTACGCCAGCCGTTTTTTTCCATGTTTACTTTGAACCTTCTTTCCCAGTTGAAAAATGAGGTCATAAAGTCGGTGTTTGCCCAACCACCATTACCTACCGATGCCTAGGAGCTGCGCATTCTAATCGATACAGGCACTTCTAAAAACTATATTAAAAATCTTCCCTTTCTCCAGGGTATCAAAAATGTCGTCAAACCTTTCAAATTAAGATCAATCAATTGTCTTTTGAACGTTCTTGACTATACCTCGACGTTTTACTTACTTCCAAATTTAAGTACATTTGAATGTATCATCGGATACGACTTCCTCAAGGAAATGGAAGCAAATATCGATACGGAAAGAGTATATTTGTTTTACCGTAATGGTCAAACCAAACTTAAACACCTCTCATG
>NW_017537095.1:46444-51210 GCF_001853355.1 Bactrocera latifrons | reverse complement strand
ATGCGAGATGCATCGGGCAATTGCGTCTCAAAGGCAGAATGTCAAAGATTTTGTATCCAAAAAATTTTCGACTAATATGTAGCAAAATATGTAGCTGTAAACCCTAGAAATTGCGCTTTAATAAATTATTTCTTTYCCTCCCAAAAAAATCGATTTTTTGGTCTTTAAAGCAGGGAAGCCTGCCTTAAGAAAACTATTATTTATATTATATATATTTTTATTATGTGTGTGATAGGTTAGGTTAGGTTAGCCTGGTAGGCCACTAAACCACGCATAGACCAGTTTGGTTCGATCTATCGTTTTGCACATGATTTACGCCCTCGAGGTGCACGGGGTCCCCAATGTTAATCACGTTTTCGGATGTTAGCCTTACGCCAACCTTGGCAATCTCGTCCACTATTTCATTGCCCTCGATGCCTTTGTGGCCGGCCCCCATTAAAAGTTTAGTTGCTTACTTCTTGCAACACTTTCCACTGCTATCCGGTTTTCCAAGACACTTTTTTTGCCTTTTGCAATAGCAAAGTCCTCAGCCTGAAATATACTGCAGTATCAGGCAACTGAAAATATTGCCTTATGCCTAACTCTGGATAGTATATTCCCGCTCCAACTCCATCATCCATGGTTAAAGTGTAGAGCTTAGCCAAGATTCCTTAACGCCAGCCGTTTTTTTCCATGTTTACTTTGAACCTTCTTTCCCAGTTGAAAAATGAGGTCATAAAGTCGGTGTTTGCCCAACCACAATTACCTACCGATGCCTAAAGTTTTATATGTATGCCCGAAGGTTTTATATGTAAATTCTCCTGCAGCCAATAGTCGCCCCGCTGATTTTTGCATTAGTTTTCAGCGAAGATATCTATAGGTGCCAGGTTAGTTTAAGCTCCCTTTATGCACAGCCAGCGAGCCTCTGATCCCTTTCGATTAAATTCCGGTAGGTGGATTTCCATACGCCTGTCCATCATACTTTTGCACTGTAGAGCAGAACTGGTCTAATTACACAGTACAACAGCTAATCTGGGGGGTGAGAAATTCCAAGTCAGGGTGATGGTACTAGGTCAGTATAGTAAAACTCTCAAAGGGTTTGGCGTTCGTATGTGTCAGTTTTTTTTTACGACCTTGTAAATTTTTTCCTATACTGACCTAGTACCATCACGCTGACTTGGAATTTCTCACCCCCCAGACAATAATCCTAAAAATGTTCCACAGTGTTATAGCTGCATAGCACCAGTGCACGAGAAAGGGAGTGAGCTCCCAGGTTGTGCCTGTCATCTGCCTGCACGCATACAAAACTTTGGTGGCTTTATTAAACCTTTCTTCCGCGTTGTGCTCTCACAGCAGTTTGCAGACGAAGAGCACATAGCCGAACTTCAAGCATCATCTAAAAATCGACTTTAGCCGTGGCACGGGTAGCCATAGTGCATTAAGCAGCATTGCTGGAACGATTCCGTCCATACAGGGAGATTTGTATAGGTCGAATGAGCTGATTAACCATATTACTCCCTTCGCAGCTAGGACTTACGGCGCCCTTACACCCTGGAGAGAACACACTGACTAGGTGTTCCAATGAGTTGTGGCAGTTGTCCGTCCACTCTCCGCTTCTCTTGCGAATTAGACCGAGCGAGGCGGGGATTTTAGATACTTAGTTTCTAGTTTCCTAAGTCTCGCCACGTCGTAGGTATTTTTAAATCCACTAAAAAAGTTTTTCCTGGATTCTCGCTTTGTCTTGCGCACCAACTTCTGGTAATGCCTTAGAAGATCTTTATATTCGTTCAAACAATCCACGATTTCTGCCAGCCTGAACTCTGCGTTCCACGAAGGTTGCTTCGTTTCGTGCTTCAGTTGCATCGTAGGGCATGCGTAGTAAAGAGCTGTATTTAGGGCATTCTTAAATATAGTCAAGCCCTTTTCAAGCACTTTTAGTGAGTTTTACACGCAAGGTATAACAATTTTGACTAATAGTATCTGCCTGTAGAGATCCCAGTTTGTATTCCTCGAATTTCTTCTTACCCTCGACGTAGATGTACCTATGGTCAGAGAACGACGGTGTGCTTAGCACCCTCCAATCCATATCTACTTGTGTATAGTGTTATGCCTAGAACGTCTCTTTAAGTGGATCCTATGTAGGTAGCTTCCTCACCAAATAATTTGGTAGGGACTCACCTCTCTGATTGATGTCGAGGCTGCCGGGCGTTATCATCAGAGCTCACCACCAACGCCTGCTTTCTTTTGCTGGATGTATCCGCCAGTCTTTATAGCTTTGCCTTTAGCGTCTAGCAATCGTGTGGCATTTAGCAGGATGCAATGAGAATTTTCGTCACCAATATCGTTGTTCTTACCTTGGGGTGTCATATAATTTTGTGATTTAGCCCAACGACCACATTACCCAACTTAATGGTTCCTGAACTAAAGCCACGTCGTAGTCCCCTTTTCTAGATTGAAAAGAAGCGCGGCCGAGGCGATTTTACAATTGCGGTGGTTCCCTCGGAGCACCCTCAGCTCTTGGTTTAGAAGCCTCAGGCTGTTGACTCCACTTTCTGTAGGATAAGTGAAGCCATGCCCTCTTCTATTCCGAGAACCGTTTTTATTTCACCCGTCTCTAGCGTTTTTTTGTTGCCGTCCGCGGGTGGCGCCTCTTGAGGAGAAAGAAACGCTTCCATCGTCGGCCGTCTTATTAATCTGGAAGATAAAGCTCGCGCTCGTTATTGAGATCACTGCACTTTGTAAATATTCATGTATGTACATATGTATTACGCTTTGGTTTTTTACACAATCCTTCTTGTTTTTGTTAGCCAAAACCCAAGGGCTATTGCGGAATATATGCCAATATGGACTACATACAGAGGGGAGCAAAACCGTCAACATGTTTACTGAATGCGAATAAATGTCCTTATAACTTTTTTTCTACTAGCAGTATCGACAACATTCATACACCAAAATGAAGATAATAATTCAAATTATTAAAAATAGAAAACAGAACAGCTTTTTTTTTACTCTTGAACGAAAATGTACGATAAATTCCACTTACAAGTCATTTTGACTGAATCAAAGTGAGTGGTATCGTTTCCTATCAATATTTATATATTTTTGTTCGGAAATCAAAAAAAATTTAACTTGCGGTTCTGACCAATATTCCGGTCGAAAAAGAACAGAAAACCGTTTCCAAAATGTTTTCGGTATTCGGCTTCTTTTCCGGTAAAAACCGAAAAACCGCTAAAAAGCAGTTTGGTACTGTATATAGCGGATTATTGATTGCCGGTAAATACTCACCGTTGTGTTATAAAGCAAAGACTATCCCCAAAAAAACAATAAAGTATTTAAGTATTTACTTGTAGAAATTTCCGCCAATACCCCTTATACTTAACCAAGTATAAACTGGACTGTTTAAAATAAGCTAAGGTAAATAAATAAAATAAAATAAAAACAAACAAAACAAAAGCATATGTTAAAATAACATCCTTTATATTATAAATACGTACATATATGTCCCATATCACATATTTATATTACATAGAGAGAGCATAACTTGCTCATTTATTATTTTAGGCAATTTAATACGTATGTTTAACAATACTCAGATCTGTATATTTAAAAATATATACATACATACATGAAAATTAAAAGATCTTTATTTATTTTCGCGGCTTCTTGACACTGCGAACATATATACATACACATGTATATGCGGCGCAGTTATACAAATATATGTATATATACTATATATATCCATACAAACGAGTGAACTTGAGAAAATTACCTGCGGTCGTAGTCGTTTTTTCGTACGAACATACATAGATGCGTATATACATATATCCTAGAGGACCCGAAAACGGACAGCCAAACGGTTTTCTACTCGGCTTGCACTCCTGCTCTCTGAGAGCACTCGTCAACAACTCGGTATAAGGGAACTGTTGGACGGCATATCAAATTCCTTACGTACAGCTGCAACCGACACCATTGGTTTTCGAATAGTGCAAAAGAACAGCTGGTACGACGAGGAGTGCCGTGTCGCAACGGAGAGAAAACCTCGCAACGTTACGATCGACCACAACACGTGCGGAATTTGATAGATACCGAGAGTTGAAGAGGGAAGCGAGAAGCATTTACAGACAGAAAAAGAAAGAGACCGAAATGCGTTAGTACGAAGAGCTTGATAAGCTGGCCGACAGGAGTAATGCTCGAAAATTCTACGAAAAAATGCGGCGGCTTACAGAAGGTTTCAAGACCGGAGCATACTCTTGTAGAACCCCCAAAAGGTGATCTAGTCACCCATGCCCGTAGCTAATGGAGGGAAAATTTCTCCAGCCTGCTGAATGGAAGTGAACGTACAACGCCAGGACAAGGCGAACCTGATTAACCAATCGATGACGGTGGAGCAGACGTTCCATTGCCCGACCATGAAGAAGTTCGAACAGCAATTATCCGCCTAAAAAAACCAAGCGGCCGTGCTATTCAAACACTGCGTCAAAGAACTGATAAGGAGCATACAAATTAATTCCCGCTACGAAGGAATTATAATAAAATATATTTTACATCCGCGAACGCGCGGATAAAATAAAACACGTATATTTCGTGTGGATTGCCAGATACAAATCAATCTTTATTTCTGATTTACTAATATATATACATTTTTCAGTTATTTATTTAAAGTTAAAGCTAAAGGTGTTAATTACAATATTAGCTGTAACAGCAAATTCCAGCAGAACGTTAAGCGTTCTGTTTTCTTTACGATTGTTATTGTTATGCCTTCTTGTGAGGGCGAGCGATATTGT
>NW_017537095.1:43944-45444 GCF_001853355.1 Bactrocera latifrons | reverse complement strand
TTTGATTTATCTTCTATATGTTTTAATATTAGAAATTTTGAATAAGCGTCTACACATGTGATAAATTTTAGTTTCTGCGCGTAGAAAATGTCTAAATAAAGTTGCTCTCCTTCTTTTTCTGGGATTGGGACTTTGCCTATTGGTATTTTCTTGGGATGGCGATCATTTTTATTTTTATTGCATATCATGCAGCTTCGAACGTATTCTTTCATTCTTTTCCTCATTTCTGGCCAGTAATATAATTTTTCTATTTGTTTAACATCCTTCTATGAGCTCTATTATGGGTTTGTTCGATTAATCCGGACTGATCTTCTCTATTAATAATATCCATTGGAAAAAGTTTTGTAAATACAAATTTGTTCTGAARAGTTTGTTTGAGAGTTTCTTGGACTTCATGCAAATCTTCAACAGTACAGTGAATCCCCGTCACTAGCTTTGGCTGAATATATTCTTTCAAAATTGTTATTAAATTTTCTACTGTATCAAATTCTATTAAATGCCTTTTATTTCCAAAAGTTTCAATCAACTCATGGACTGTAAATCTGTTCTTACACAATATTATTTGTTGTTTAAATTGATTTATGGGTTTTTGTRTTTCTTCTATTTGAACGCTTTCACTACTCTGTGCTGAATGTTGGGATTCCTGACTCTGGGAATCATCAGAAATGTTGAATAATTCAAGACGCCACAATGCGTCAGCTACAATATTGGATTTACCAGGTTGGTAAACAAATTTTGGAGAAAATTCTTCTATAATTGCGTACCATCTTTTCATTTTTGGATTAGGATTGCGGGGTGATAAAGCAAATGTTAGTGGTTGGTGATCAGTATGATTTCCAAATTAGTTACACCTTAGAGGTAATTTCGTAGATTTTTTAATGCCCAAACAATAGCATAAAGCTCTTTTTCATTAGTTGCATAACTTCTTTCTGTTTTATTAAGAGTTTTTGAAATGAAGGTTATTGGTTTACCCCCTTGCGATAGTACAGCACCCATTGCAACGTTAGTTGCATCGGTAGTTAATACAAATGTTTTTGAGTAGTCAGGCTGTATCAATTCCATTTCTGAAGAAAATAATTTTTTTAATTTATTCAATGCGGAATATCTTCATCTAGAGTTATATCAAAATTTTTTGATTTGTTTTTTGAAATCCTACCGTTTTCTCCTGATAGGACAAACAAACTTACGATAATATCCTGCAAGTTCCAAGAATCCTCTTAATGCTCGCAAACTTTTTGGTATTGGATAGTTTAAGATTAATTTTATTGTATTTGGGTCTGTTTTAATGACATTTTGAGCTACTATATAACCCAAAAACTCTATTTCTTCCGCGAAAAATTTTGATTTTTCTAGTGAAATTTTCATATTAGCATTTTTCAATATTTTTGTAATTGTTTCCAAATCCTTTAAGTGTTGAGTTACATTTTTCGAAAATATAATTATATCATCCATATAAACGTGACAGATTTTTCCTATATGTTCTCGCAATATATCATCCAT
>NW_017537095.1:28674-43061 GCF_001853355.1 Bactrocera latifrons | reverse complement strand
CATAGTTTTGCTTTCGTTTTTATTGTTATTTTTTACCATATAATTCATTTTCCCATTGGACACATCGATAAGTGCCTCAATTTTTTTAAGGAAATTGTATCCCAAAAGGAGATCCGATTCTAATCCCTCTATTTCATAAAAGATTTCCTCGACTCCAAATATGGTTATTGTGTGGTACAATTTGATAATGGAATAGCTATTCACGGTTTTTACTCGCTAATTACTGGCTAATTCGTTTTTATTATTATACACACCAGGCTTAATATAGCATGAAGTTGCTCCCGTGTCGACTAGAGATTTTGAGTTTTTATTTAATTTTAAGTCCTGTAATTTGAGGTAGGGGAGTTCGCCCCTCTTCGCCTAAAAAATGATTTTCATTCATATTATTAATTCTCTGATTTTTTTCTTGCGGGCGAAAGATATGATTACTTTCCCTTGGCCGCTTTACCCCGTGTGTCTCCTGATTTTGTCCTCTATGGGCCTGAATGTTTGTTTTTGGCTGTAAAAGTTTTATATATTGATTAAAATTGCTATTCCCTGGTTGTCCCTTCACACTAAAGTCTCTATTATGAATTCTGGATACAGATGGATCTATATCCATAGGAGTTAATTTCGGAAAAGTATAATGTATGTTGTTATGAGGCGGGTTACTCCGTTGAGGAAATCTTAAATTATTGTTTGTTTACATTGGCTTCGCCTTGTTTCTATCGTACATAAAATTTTGAGCGAACTGGGCTCTTTGATTGTTTGATTCGAGTTCCTGAGCTTTTGCTAAAGCGTCGGGTAAATCTTGTGGGTTTAGAGAGAATATTATGTCTCGTAAAGGGGTATTTAATCCTGTTATAAAAATTCATAAGGCATATTCATTTTATTTAATTCTTTTGTCAAGTCTGCGATATTTCCATGTGTCATAATTGTTTCGTTTATTAATAGCGTCAACTTGTTTTTAAATATTCTACAACCAACATTGCACCCTGCCTTAAGATGCTTAGTTCTTGTTCGATTATATGTATCGGACGTTTGTCCGCATATGCAAAGTCTAAACGACATAGAATTGCATCGAAATAGAGGACTCTTCCATGGTTTGTTAGTGCGTCATTTGCATCTTGAGTTATTTTATTTCTAAGTATTGTGAGTGCAGCAAAGTATTTTCTACTGCCCCTCACGTATAGGCTCATAGCGTTAAGTGCCGCCTCTCTCCAACTAACATATAGATTCATCCTACCAGTAAATTCAATTACGGATTTAACTACGTCTAATGATTCCTCACAGGCTATATTGTCATCTATCGTCTGTGTTACAAAATCGGTTGCAGTATTGGTATTGAGCACTATTTGTGAGCGTAATTGCTCTACTTAATCTATAGTCAGAGCGTCACCGTTAGCCATTTTGTCTAATTTTGAGATTTTTTTTTTTTGTTAATTATTTTTATATTGTGGTTATTTTCACCACAACCGTAACAATTTGAGATAAGTTTTTGTATTTATGAGTTTTTTTTTTTTGTGATCCCTTCTCGGAGGAGGTGCTTTCTTATTCTGGAGGGTCTGGTGTTCAGATTCGCAGAATTAAGCTTTATTATAAACCGGAGGGGGACCTTGCGGTGGTGAATCGCGGTTTCAACATATTTTTTTATATGGCTGGTCGAGCCTTTAACTATGGTTAAAGTTTATTTTTATTTATTTTTTATAAATCTCTGGAGGGTCCCATGGGTCTTGAATCGCAGAGAATTTTAATTTGTTATAAGCTGGAGGGTCTCCCCTAGGGTGGTGAATCGCAGCTTTTAATTATGTAATTTATTGGTTGTACAAACCATTATTTATAGTCTTTATTTCTTTGTTTTTTTTTTTTAGTTAGGGACATTTGTTAGTATCGTAATCGCCCTTACAAACGTCGCATTATGACAATTTTTTTTATTTAATATTTGGGCTATTTCCCATTTCTAATACATATATATTCTAAATATAGTTTCTTATATTTTAAACTTACAAATGTATTCTTTCGCTGTGTTTGTACTAATTCCTGCTAATGATGCTGTTGCTGCCACTGCTGTTGTTACCGCTGTTTCCTTTGTGATCGCTGCTGCCGCTCTTGACACTTCCACTGATGATTATTTTTGCAATTCAAGTCACTCTTTACGTTTTTAAAGTTTCTTATTTTGTTGATTAGTTATGTTTTAATTAATTATTTCAACTATGAGTTTTTAAATCAATTTTAAAATTTCTTGTTTTTATTATCCTGCGATTGTCACTTCGTGTTAAATTTTTATTATTTTAACTTCACAATTTTTGATAATGCAACTTTTTATAAGTTTAACTTCACAATTTTTGATAACGCAACTTTTTATAATTTAACTTCACAATTTTTGATAACACAACTTTTTATAATTTTTACTATACTAGGCACTTTTTGATTCGTGCCCCACGTTGGGCGCCAATTAATTCCCGCTAAGAGGGAATTATAATAAAAATATTTTACATCCGCGAACGCGCGGATAAAATAAAACACATATGGTTCGTGTGGATTGCCAGATACAAATCAATCTTTATTTCTGATTTACTAATATATATACATTTTTCAGTTATTTATTTAAAGTTAAAGCTAAAGCTGAAGTGTAAGCATCAGCTTGATTGAATCCAGAACAGGGTGTTAATTACAATATTAGCTGCACATCACAGCAAATTCCAGCAGAACGTTAAGTTCTGTTCTGTTCTGTTTTCTTTACGATTGTTATTGTTATGCCTTCTTGTGAGGGCGAGCGATATTGTCTTGATCATAATGGATTATTGGATTGAGAACGGAAAAAGCATATTGAATTCTTAAATAATCAAAAACGTTAATTAAGATTTTAAAGTGTAATTGCAAAATGCAAAGATTCAATTTTATTTACAGTTATGGTAAGGTTTCTATGCGGAGGCTATCGTTAACTTACACGTGACTTTAGACATAACAAATCAACAACCGGCCAGATATTCACCATGCGCCAAATCTTGGAAAAGACATGTGTAAGCAGAGCTGCCTTTATGTCGCGATGTCTGAATTTAGTACCTCCACAAAACTAATACGGCTGTTTAAACTGATGTTGAGCAACATCAAAAGCTTCTTCAGTAACAGGAAGGACCGCTCCGAGCCGTTCGATACCAAACGAGGTTTCGCGACTCGTTATCGTGCGACTTCTTCGACCTGCTGCTGGAAACAAAATCGAGCTGCAGAACTTAATACAGCAGGTACAATCTTTTATAAGAGTGCTGGCGTATGCCGATGATGTTGATATCAAGGATGCAAGGAAGACAAGGCAAAGCAAATGCGTCCGGCAGTGAATGATGGCAAGACGAAATATCTCCCGTCATCAAACAAACAGTCGCCGCAATCTCGACTTCGCTCTCACATCACTGTTGACAGTCACAATTTTGAAGTTGTAGATAATTTCATCTTTTTAGGAACCAGTATATACAGAACCAACAATGTCACCCTGGAAATCCAACGCAGTCGAAAAAAAAACCTTATAAATCACTCATTATTCCCGTCTTGCTATATGGTGTAGAGGCTTGGGCGATGAGATATTCGAGGACATTGACATAGTTCAGCGAATTAAAAGACAGCTTCTAGGTCATGTTGTCCGAATTAATGAAACCCCCCAGCTCTGAAAATATTCGACGCAGTACCCGACGCAGTGCCCGCCGCAGAGGAAGTTCTCCACTCCTTTGGTGTCTATGCCAGTAAAGAAGAAGAAGTAGTTATTCCGCTATTGTTTTATGTTAGATGTCGCATTTGGTGTGTTATGAATGCATTTGCGGCCCTGACAACGAAAATGTCTAGGCCAGTTTTTGTTGTGAAATATCTGACTGTTCGTCGAAAAAGAACTGCATTTTTCAGAAGCTATAAATCAATATAACACACGTTGCTTTTTTTTCTTATTTTTCTTGTTTTTGAAGTAGTAAAATTTCCACGTGATTACAAGGTGCGTTTCATAGTAAAATCAAGTAACCAAAAAAAAAAAGAAAGAAAACCAGAAAGAAAGAAATTCAAAGTAGTTACCTTCTGCTCCAATACCGCTTTTTGCACGGTTCAAAAACATATCGAACGAGTTTTACGAATTTTAGCTCGTTGGCCGGTAAGAAAGCCAGTATGCCAGTGCAAGCCTTTTGAATGGCCTATGCGTCTGTATAACGCTTTCCTTTCATGGGCAGATGCATTTTTCCGGAAAGAAGGAAGTCGCACCGTGCCATATCAGATGAATACGGGGACTGGTTAATTGTTAAAATGGGATTTTTGGTCAAATAATCGTCCTTCGAATGTTGGATTCTGAGCAATTTTTGGTCGTCTGTCAATTTGAACGGAACAAACCGTGCACACACCTTTCGTAAGCCCAAATGTTTGGTCAAAATGCGATAAATCGATGGTTTGTAAACTTTCAATTCCATTTCCATAAATTTCAATGATGATTTTTAATTAATTTACCCTCAGTTTGATGGAATTTCCGGTGATCACGGATTTTTATTAGCCCATCGTTATATCCTCGCGACCACTTTGGAAATGTTGAAACCACTGTGCACTCTTCTACGAGATAGGCAATCATCGCCATAAATTTGTTTCATCAATTGAAATTTTTCAGTAAAAGTTTTACTAATTTTAAAACAAAATTTAATGTTAGCTCATTGTTTGAAGCTCATTTTCGCATCGATAATACAAACATACTTACACTTAAAAAGCAATAACTTCGGCATTTCAAACTCCTTACGTACAGCTGCAAACGAAACCATTGGTTTTCGGAAAGTACAAAAAAAAATCAGCTGGTACGACGAGGAGTGCCGTGTCGCAGGGGAGAGAAAACAGGCTGCCTACCTCGTAACGTTACGATCGACCACAATACGTGCGTTAGGGGATAGATACCGTTGAAGAGGGAAGCGAGACGCATTTCCAGACAGAAAAAGAAAGAGGCCGAAATGTGTGAGTACGAAGCGCTTGATAAGCTGACCGACAGGGGTAAATGCAGGGGTAATGCAGTCCACCTCACAAATCTGCGCCAACTACCTTGAGATAAGCCCCCTCACCATTGCATATAAGCTTCTATCGAGCGTATTGTGTGAAAGATTAAAGCACACCATCAACAAAAATTGGACCTTTTCAGTGTGGCTTCAGGCCTGGAAAATCAACAACCGACCAGATAATCACCATGCTTCAAATCTTGGAAAAGACCCCTGAAAGGAGAATCGACACTCATCACCTCATTATCGATTTCAAAGCTGCTTTCGACAGCACGAAAAGGAGCTGCCTTTATGCCGCGATGTCTGAATTTGGTATCCTCGCAAAACTAATACGGCTGTGTAAACTGACGTTGAGCAACACCAAAAGCTCCGTCAGAATCGGGAAGGACCTCTCCGAGCCGTTCGATACCAATACGAGGTTTTAGACAAGGCGACTCCCTATCGTGCGACTTCTTCAACCTGCTTCTGGAGAAAATAATTCGATCTGCTGAACTAAATAGAGAAGGTACAATCTTCTATAATGGTGCACAGGTGCTGGCGTTTGCCAAAGATAAGATGATATCATCGGCCTAAACATGCATTTTTACTGTGGTTTAAACGCACAATTTTAATTTTTAGTCCTTACATACTTTTAAGAAAATTTGTATGAGAATTGCTTTAAAAAAATATTGGATAGATTTTTAGTTTGTGAACTTTTTTCAATGGTCTTTTTTTGACAGATCACGCGGGAGTCGTGTTAAGCTGTCATCTGATTTTTGTTCGGTATTGTTTGGCATTTCATCATGGAAAGACTTACGACTGAAACAACCTTTAAAACTCGTTCGTCCTTATTCGCTCAACTTATGCACAAAATAAGCCGCTTGACCTTCCCAAGCAACATGGCTTCGCTCTGTTGGCTCTTGAAAAGTTCCAAGAAGATTCAGGGTTTTCGAGCCAAATTTTTTTCACCGCTGAGGTCCATTTTTAGCTCAATGGAAATGTAAACAAGCAAAATTTCTGCATTTGAGACGAATAGTGACCTGACGAATAGTGATCCAGAAACGACGACCATGATAACCAAAATCGCATCAATCAATACAGTTATTGAGACAAAACTTCGGTTACCTATAGTTTCATGTTTTGGGTTGGTCGATTGACCATCAAAATGATATGATACCACACTGTTAGACTTTTATCTGTGGGGATGTAAAGTCTAAGGAAAACATCACGCATGTCATTCGCCTGTTGGCAGTGAAAATGGTCGAAATAGTCATGCAAGATTGGACACAAGAGATGGCTCATTTGAGATGTAGCCGTGGCCTACATTTGAAAGAGATAATTTTCAAAAAATAAGTGCCAAAGTATGTACTTTCGAATAATAATAAAAATTGTTAAAAATTTGAAGTTTAGGAACCGCGAAATGAGTCGCCCTTTATACAGATTTTAATGATAATATAAGCACAGATATCCGCTTTTAAAATCTTTATTCCATTAAAATATATTATTTTATATTTTCAGGGATGTAATCCAGCCCCAAAACTTGAATTCGATTCTTTAAACTCGCACGAAAATTGGCCATATGTTATGTCATGGAATGATGCCTTTGCTAATAATAAAAAAAACTGTGTAAATCAATATCAAGTAACAGAAGTTCGTTGGAACCCGTTATCAGGATTACTTTCCAATGAAACTCACATAACGTATACAATTGGAAGTGGAACTTGTCCCGAGACCTTACCCAATATATGCTCTAATTTCAGTGAATACACAACTGAAGAGATATATTGTAACGGTCCTTTAAAACCAGCTACCGAATATTACTTGGTGTTTCGATTTTTTACTAGATCTGGTTATAACGATGTAGCACTTTTGGAGTTTGCAACTGACTCTATTTTTCAACTGACGCTAATTATTATATGCATTTGCGGATGTTTACTACTATCATTAATTGCTGGCGTTTCGTATATTTGGATTTCTAAACGTATATTTTGGTAAGCTTTCGTTATTCGAGAAATATTATAAATGTACTGCTAAAGTTTCTTTTACTACATGGCGTAAATTTGTATGACAGCATCATTGGAATCCTCTGAACTCCTTGTTTTTGGTTTACCTTAAATCCTAGATATTCTTTTTGCCATTGTAAAGGTAATAACATAATACCACTCTCACAACAACTCTGATCTCTATAGGTAAACAGGTATAGTCGATTTTTACAAGCTCTCTTTAAGAGAATTTCTCCCAAGGAACACAGATATTTATTCTGTTGCAACATTTGTTTTTTCTACTAACGGTTCCATGTATCATCTAAAAATAATCGAAAAAGAGTTATGTATAGTACATATATAAATGATCAGGATAATTAAACAAGTTGAAATCCGATTGACTGCCTGTCCGTCCATCCATTCAAGCTTTAACTTGAGCGCAAATTAATATACTTATATTGATGAAAATTGGTACAGTTTTTCCATGGCAAAGTAAGGAAAAGTTCGCAGATGGGTGTAATCGGACCACTGCCACATCCGCAAATCGTCATTTGTCGAAAACGTATAAAAAGGGACAATTAAGCTATAAATTAATATATTGAACCGTAATTTGGCACAGAGAATGACAATTTTGCGCGGCCCCTTCGTCTGTTTAGTTTAAAGTCAATTTCTCCCAAATCACTTAAGTGGTTGTTGTACAACTAAAATCACCTACGGCAACAAAAAGGGTACCTAACTATACTGCATAAATGGATGAAATTGGAAGGTAAGCACTCCCTATAAAACGGTACTGTTAGAATTGGATTAGCGTAAGAGGACTCTATATAATGAGCAATTTTATCTATTTTAGGTATAAAGCTACACTCTAATGAATAAAATACACTCTGTATTGTTCTTAATGAGACAACTGAAATCATCGAACATCAGCTCGGACCACTATGTTGCTGCCACGATACGCAACCGCCTCTGTGCAACAAAAGACCACGTCAACAAACAGAAGGAAGGTTCGACATTAAGAATATGCCATCACAAGAGCTCCTGCTCTCTGAGAGAACTCATCGACAACTCGGTACAAAAGAGCTGTGGGACGGCTTTCATGACATTGGTTTTCGGAATATTCAAAAAGGCAGCTAAAACGATGAGGAATGCCCCGTCGCAGCAAAGAGCGAGACGCATTTGCAGAAAAAAAAGAGAGAGCCAAAATTCGGTCGTACAAAGAGCGTAAAGAGCTGGCAGATACGGTTAATGCTCGAAAAGATGCGGCGACTAACAGAAGGTTTCAAGATCGAAGCATACTCTTGCAGAACTCCCAGAGGTTAGGTTGTCTAGGGGATACTAATATTATGGAGGGAACACTTCCCCAGCGTGCTGAATGGCAGTGAAAGCATAACAGCAAAAGATAGTGCATCCGATGATCGAGCGAACGTTCCACTGCCCGACCATGAAGAAGTTCGAATTGCAATTACCCGTCTGAAGAACAACAAGGCGGTGGTGGCCGATAGATTGCCGGTTGACTTCTTCAAACACGGCAGCGAAGATTATAGGGCGCATGCATCAGCTTCTCTGTGGAATATAGTCGGACGAGTGCTCTGCCCAATCCGGAAAGAGGGAAACCCCACAATCTCCGTCTCTTCAACAACGCATTAAGTTTTAATCGAGCATTTTGTGTGAAAGATAAATGTGCACCAGATATTCACCATGCGCCAAATCTTGGAAAAGATCGTTTGGAACCATTAGCTCTATGAGATTTACGATGACATTGACATAGTTCAGCGAAATAAAAGACATCGGCTTCGTTGGCTCCGTCATATTGTCGGAATGCATGAAAACACTCCAGCTGTGAAGGTATTTGACGCATTACCCACCGAAGAAACAGAGGAAGACCTTTACTCCGTTGGACAGGCAAGGTGAAGAAGGGCATAGCTTCGCTTGGTTTACCATTGAAAAGTTTTCAAAAAATCCCAAAAATAATAATACCGCTCGAGGTTAGGAGCGCTCTGAGTGCACACCTCAAACTTTAAACGCCTTTTTCTCAAAACACACTTTTTTAAACTGGCGGACGTGGTTCCGGTCGAACTACTGAACCGATTTGCTAAATTTACAAAACGTCTGACTATCGTCCCTACCTGATTCATAATTTTTTATAATTTATTGACAATGTTTATGTAAAAAAACTTGGGCAAAAATTAAAAAAAAATTTTTTTTCTTGTTTATTTATCAACATTTTTTCATGATTCTAAACTGGGTTTTTGTGTCCGGTAGTGAAAAAACGCATATCATTCACTTAGCCATTTCTCCGACAGATGTCATAAACAAATTCCCAAAAAACTTGTTTATACACTTCACGATATACCTAAAAGTTTGTTATATGGGAGATAGGTTTGGTCGTCAACCAATTCTATCATACATCGAATTCCGTTAAAGTATTTCCTAAGAATTAGGGTATTAAAGCTGGGAGGTGCCACGCCCATCAACTTATAAAGTCCTTCCCTGCCATTTTGGTTGTGAAATCTCATACATGTAAAGGATTCAGTGAACTTTTGCACTTTTAGTAGTTTTAAACATAAGACATTTAGTGGTGGCCCATTCTAACTTGTTAAAAATTTTAGCACACAGATAACTTTCGCTACTACAACTACTGGTACCAAATTATAGTTTTGTAACTTAGTTTAGTGCTTATTTATGGCTCTTTATTGTTTTGCGGTTAATATCGTTTTATCCATTAGCAATCGTCTCGACATCCTGATCCCAACTCCATATCAATTTCGAAACTATTTAGGTGATACAAAAACTGTTAGGTGAACGTAGCAACATGTTGCGAGAGAATAAAAAGAGAGAACATTTAGATTCGCGTTATGTATGTTGGTAGTTGAAATTTGGCAGCCGGTATGTAGATACTTTCAAACAACTAATTTAATGAAGATTATATTCCGTGCGCTTTGTCAAGTAAACATTCATTGGAAAGCTGCTGTTCTTGTGAATAGTTTTCAGTAAATCTCATTTATTTGAAGCGATAACAATTGTAATTTGGTAGAAGTTTATGGTGAACAATCTTCAGCTGGGCGATGGTGCCAAAATGACTTGCATGATTTAATAATATAGGTTGATGCCTATAGGAACAGAAGTTAAGAGACCTTGAAAGATGACTTTGCATGCATTATAAACTTCGTACTCTTGCAGCCTGTTGCTACAAAGTTTATAGTTTTGTTCACCTAACGGTTGTATGTATCACCAAAAACTAATGGAAATATACATATATAGAGTTATATACAATAATATAAATGATCAGGAGCAGTAATTTTTTCTCAAGCTGATAAAATATTTTTGAAAAATCTATAATTTTGTGAAAAAATTAAATTGAAATTCTACGATTTTATGCAGAAATTTGTTTTTTTCTAAACGTCGACTTTACAAGTGCCTTATAGTAAACTCTCACTCGCAGTTATGGCTAAGGTGGAGGCTATATGGGATTCTGGATTTGGATCCCTCAGCCAAAAAAAAAAAATATTTATAAAAAAGACTTTAACTTAAACAATCCAAAATTTTTTTCTTCTTCTATCCTCAATTACGGGAAATCTCAAACAATAAAAAGCCGCTAAACACATTCAAAATTTTTCTCTTAACAAAAGCGCTAAACTGTATCGTTGGTGAGAACAATGTAAAACTAAGAAAATTTACAGGTGATGGCAATTTACTTGTTCTCGTTAACAACAAAAAAACAGACATTTTAATATCAACAAAAATCTCTCTAATACATGTGTATATGCGAAATTATTTGTGAATATCTTACAAAACTTGATACGGTGAAAGGTGTGATATTTCCTCCAGCATTAACAAACCTTTCAGAAAAAGATATAACAACTGGCCTTAGGATCAAAATGTAATCGAAGTTAATAAAATAAAAGAATAAGAAATAATGGATATGTATATATTCTATCATTTGAATTATACAAGCTCGCTAAAGACCTACAAATTGGAAACTATTCAAATCAAACCTTATACAGCAACCAAAAGCAACGAAAATCTGCAAAACAGAACCAATAATTATAGGATACCAAACCTATTGCTGACAACACAACTACAAAACAAAAATCTTATACAAATCAATTAAAATACGATTTTATCCTCCCAACAATCAAAGAAGATCCACCCGATAAAACTTTAGTGTAACTCTTATTGGCTCCACAAGCATACCCACATCATATAAATTATTTACCTACCACCAAACAAAAAAGTTTCTTTCAATGCGTTGAACAATTCACAATGATACTAATTTTGCGAACATCCACTATGGGGCTCTCACAATACCAACTCCAGAGGAATAATGATTACAAGTTTTATACTGCAAAATAAGGTCTGTATCCTTAACAACGGCAAATATACTCAATATTGCATACTTGATACTTTAACTGCGATTGATATTTCAGCATGTAGCCCTATTTAATTCTAAGAGACTAGAAATAGAAGTAGACCGATATCAGATTACTATGAACAATACGATTAATAAACAGAGGGCCAACATAACGAAAGCTATTAGACGAGCAGCATGTGAGTGTTCCGCAATCTAAACCATACCAAAACGGACGTAACACCTGTTGGTGAACAAAAGAGCTACAAGAACTTAGAATCGATAAAATGGAATACTGGCATTACTCCTTCTGTTGGAAAAAATATTTAAAAACGAATACAATATTTTTTATTTCAAAACAAACTAATAAGTAGAAACAAACTGCAACAGTTTACCTAGACCACTTTCTAGCTAGTAATTTATCAACTCGAAATTACTGCTTTATTATATAGTAAGTGTTGATTTCCGATCGTATAGGTGTCCACTCTATACTCAATCAACTTGATCAGTGGAAAGATGGTCCAAAAATCTACAACTATACAAAAACATTTTTATCAAATAGAATATTTGCGGTCAACGTAAACGGATATAACTCAAACTTAAAAGAAAATTAGAAAATGGAATAGCACAGGGTTCTCCCCTATCGGTGACTTAATTTTGAATCGCAATTAAAAAAATAAATGCTTTAATGGAAAAAGTTAATAACATGTCCAACTATTTATACGCAGACGACCTCTATTTTATTTCGAATATTAACGATGTAAATACAATAATGATTTAAAAAATTGTCTGCTTTATTTACAAATTGGTCATTAACATCGGGTGCATCTATTAATTTTGTAAAGTGTAAGCACCAGTCTTTCACAATCATATTATAGAAAGTGTGTCCTATCTAAAAATCTTATTAATAATATCCGATCAAAAGCTCACTTGGAAATACTAAATCGAAGACCAATGCGAATAAATCTAGTCAAAATCATATGGAGCGTGAAAAGTATTAAAGAGTGCATTTTTAAATTAACTGGGAATAAAATTTACAACTCCATACAAAACTCAGATAACATCCTGTACACAGACTTCAAAGCTGTAGCTCTCTCGAAAAGATACCTAAAAATTAATTCTACAATCACAGAAATCTTCAAAATGGCTAAGATAGGCATATATTTATCGAAACTAAAAACCTACAAAGTATTCAGCCCTCACTGGAAATCTGCAGAATCTCTTTTCATATACAGTGGTTTCCCAAAAATTGCGCGAACCCACTTGCTTTAATGCAACTACATACCGAGGAAGTGCAAAAATGGAAGCAAGAGAACTGGCCAATTTGGTACTGTGATGGTTCAAAGAAAGTCGAAAACATCTTTGCTATTACAACAGAATCTAAGGAACTAATCAAAAATGGGCTTTTGTCTAGCTTCTCGGCTATCTTCACTTCGGAAATTACAGCAATTGAAGAAGCTGTAAAATCAAAGCGTAAAGGCCATAATCTAATAATATCATACCCGTATGTGCTGATAGTCTCCTACCAATAAACGCTTTAAATTCGGCGAATATTAGCGATATTCTCGGAGACTCTCATACGAGACAAAAACATAAACATTTTATATGCTCCAGCCTTTGTAAACATTACAGGTAACGAAAACTCCGATCAATTAGCTAAATACACATACACTCATCCTACTTTTTTAATCAACAACTACACCGGAAATGATATAAAAAGGTGCCTGGCAAACTTCATTAACTCTAGAAATCAAATTTTGGGCAGTTTTTTGAATTTTATTTAAAAAAAACCAAAAATTTTTTCTATCCAGTTTTTTATGGTGTTTTTACTGATGTCTTAAGAATACAGAAAAAAAATTACAAAAAAATATTAAAAATTAAAATAATTAGAGGGGGGAGAGACAGGTGTAAAGGTAAAATGGCGCATCCTGGTGACAGTGATCCTGACTCTTCTGGTGGTCTGAAAAAAAAAAACCAAAAGAAATTCTTACTCAGTAATGATGCTGTTATAGTCCCTATTTCAGGAAACACGAGAAATTTTTTTTTTAAATGAAGACTGCCTGAAAATAAAAATCATTTTTTACGCTTTTTTTTAAATTCCTAATTTTTTTTAAATATTAAAAACAAGGGATTAAGAATTATATGAAGAAAAAGGATGATATAAAGAAGGCTCACACAAAATTTCAAGTAAATCGGTTGTATAGAACTTGAGATAATGCCGGTACCGTGTGGAAAAAAGTAGTTTCGAGAAAAACGCATTTAAAAAAGTGAGTCTACCTACCTACCGGGCTAGGTACTGCATCACTAAAGTAACTGTAGCTCTTAAAATAACTTTAATTTTTAAAAATTCTTTGGACGATATGTTCTTAAGGGTCTAAACTGTAAATAAACAGTTTAAAACAAACCATCACTTTGCGTGAACTGTAATAATACCCTAAACACGCAACTGATAAACTGCTCGCAAAATGTTGATTTGCATACCGCTATAGCAACACTGCACTACGAAAATAATATCTATAAGCAAACATGTATTATTAAAATTAATTTAGAGTTGAAATGTACACATATCTATACAAAATGGGACGAAGGCCTAAGCAGCCAGTTTCTCTTTGTTTCTTCTAGTATGTCTATAAATTTATTTACAGGTCATATTAAAATACATAAATGATCAGGTTGACGAAAAAATTTGAAATTCGGGTGACTGTTTGTCTCGCTGTAAATTAAGTAAAACATGAGAAGATGAAACTTAAACTTTCGCTGTAAATTGAGTAAAACATGAGAAGATTAATAAGAACTTAGTATGCAGGTTCTTTAGTACAAAACAAATTACGAGTTCGTTGATGAGTGCAAATCGGACAACTGGTACGCCCACAAATCGCCATTAACCGAGAACCTATAAAGTGACATAACTAAGCCAGAGAACGTAAAGTATAGAGAAGGTGCAGGTTCGACTGCGAACATTTGTTAGATTTCGGCTAAGGAATTCGCCGCATTTGGTAACATTGTAGGTCGGCATTCGCCTCACAATTTTAACATTTTTTACAATTCTCTCACATATTATAACAGAGAATATGAAGAGAAATAAATATATGT
>NW_017537095.1:25224-27350 GCF_001853355.1 Bactrocera latifrons | reverse complement strand
GAAATTCTATTGCTACAAACATGGAAATGATAACGAAATAATGCGAATATGCATATTTCATGAAGGTCATCAATTTTCTTTGAAGAAAAGAAGTTCATTTGGCACATCTCCACTTTGTAATAGCCGATATAATTTATTTAAAAATTAAAAAATTAAGTTAATGAGAAATAAAATTAAAATAATCTTCAATAATTTTTGCAGATTTGCTGAAAAACATTAAATTTTTTTCCATATTTCATACGAAATAATCACGCATATGTGACAATGGTTCATATAATTCAATATAAGCATGCATATGTCACACAGAGAATGTGTGACTTTGTATATTTTGTATATTTTTCTACAAAGCTATTCTCTTTATTTATTCGCAGCCATTTTACGTATATTTCTGCCACGCACGCGCTCAATTCTGCTAAATAGCAGCGAGGACGGCGAATTCCTTASMCAAATTCTATCGGCTCTGTTAGCCGCCAAATCGAACATCATACARAATTCAATTTGCACCTTCTCTATACTTTACGTTCTCTGACTAAGCACTTAAATAAGATATAAAAACTGTAACTTGGCAATTTTGAAAAAGTGGGCGTGGACCCGCCCTCTAATATGTTTAATGTGTACATCTCCTAACCCACTAAAGCCACAACAACCAAATTTACCAAACTCGAATATTATAAGAACTAACCCAGCTCATTCCCCATATAACGGTACTGCACTACTGAAAGCGCAATAAATCAATAACTAATTATGCCACAGACATTAAATTTTTCCTTCGATATGATATGATATGAGAGGGTTTTATTAGGGAATGTATATAAAATATATACATTTATACATTTATACATATTACATATAAATAGCTTAGATCCGAGCTTAAGGTATTTGAAGGCGAGCTAAAGTGAGAAGGCGAAACATCGTCTACATTGGGTTATGAGCTGGATTTGGGACCGCCACGTAATAAAAAAACACCCAAATGAAAAGGAACAACTAGCCTCGGATGAGAGATCCCCTTTTCATGACGACCATGGCAAACTAAATAAAGACTACTCGTATAGTGGCCATATAAAAGAGCGCAAGTTTGGTGTGGGATTCGCATCAAAGCGAGGTTCGTCAACATATCGCTGATTTGCGCTCACGCTCCGACGGATGAGAAGGACGATGTGAACAAAGATGCCTTTTATGAGCCCTTGGAGCGCACTTATAAGCTCTGCCCCCGCCACGATGTCAAAATCGTGCTTGGCGACTTTAACGCCAGGGTGGGTACAGAAGGTATCTTTGGCACTGCGGTCGGTAGATTCAGCCTCCACGACGAAACATCCCCAAATGGGTTGAGGCCGATTGACTTCGCCGGGGCCCGAAATATGGTTATCTGTAGTACTAAATTCCAGCATAAGAAAATGTCTCCAGATCGAAAAACCGCCAATCGATCATGTTATGATAGACGGAAGACACGTCTCCAGTGTTTTAGATATGGTCCTAATATCGACTCGGACCACTATCTTGTTGCTGCCAAGATTGTTGTTGTTGTTGTTGTAACGGCAGAATTCTGCCGAGTTGACAGTCCTTGGCCGGATAAAAATCCGGGCACGTTCCGGTTTTCGTAGACCCGACTGTCGTGGGAACGGTGCAGCCAAGATTCGCAAAAAAACGCACACCAACAAAGACATGGAAGTTTCGACGTCGAGAAGATAAAGGCAGTCGAACGGCTAGCACTCCTGCTTTCTGAGAGAACTCGTCAACAACTCGGTATAAGGGAACTTTGGGACGGCACTTCAAACTCCTTACGTCCAGCTGCAACCAGGCTGCCTACCTCGCAACGTTACAATCGACCAGAACACGTACGGGAAGGGATAGATACCGAGAGTTGAAGAGGGAAGCGATACGCATTTTCAGTCAGAAAAAGAAAGAGGCCGAAATACGTGAGTACGAAGAGCTTGATAAGCTGACCGACAGGGGTAATGCACGAAAAGTCGACGAAAAAATGCGGCGGCTTACAGAAGGTTTCAAGACCGGAGTATACTCTTGTAGRACCCCAAAGGTGATCTAGTCACCGATGCCCAGAGCATACTTAAATTATGGAGGGAACACTTCTCCAGCCTGCTGAATGGCAGTGAACGCACAACGCCAGG
>NW_017537095.1:16364-21674 GCF_001853355.1 Bactrocera latifrons | reverse complement strand
GTGAAAGATTAAAGCCCACCGTCAACAAACTGATTGGACCTTATCAGTGTGGCTTCAGACCTGGAAAATCAACAACCGACCAGATATTCACCATGCGTCAAATCTTGGAAAAGACCTGTGAAAGAGAATCGACACTCACCACCTCTTCGTCGATTTCAAAGCTGTTTTCGACACCACAAAAACGAGCTGCCTTTATGCCGCGATGTCTGAATTTGGTATCCCCGCAAAGCTAATACGGCTGTGTAAACTGACGTTGAGCAACACCAAAAGCTCCGTCAGAATCGATAAGGACCCCTCCGAGCCGTTCGATACCAAACGAGGTTTCAGACAAAGCGACTCCCTTCGTGCGACTTCTTCAACCAGCTTCTGGAGAAAATAATTCGAGCTGCAGAACTAAATCGAGAAGCTACCATCTTCTAACAGAGTGTACAGCTGCTGGCGTATGCCGCTGATATTGATATCATCGGCCTCAACACCCGCGTCGTTAGTTCTGTTTCCTCCAGACTGGACAAGGAAGCAACACAAATGGGTCTGGCAGTGAACTAGAGCAAGACGAAATAGCTCCTGTCATCAAACAAACAGTCGTCGCACTCGCGACTTGGCTCTCACGTTGTTGTTGGCAGTCATAACTTTGAAGTCGCAGATAATTTCGTCTATCTTGGAACCAGCGTAAACACCACCAACAATGTCAGCCTGGAAATCCAACGCAGGATAACTCTTGCCAACAGGTGCTACTTCGGACTGAGTACGCAATTGTGAAGCACAGTCCTCTCTCAACGAACAAAAACCAAACTCTATAAGTCACTCATAATTCCCGTCCTGCTATTTGGTGCAGAGGCTTGGACGATGTCAACAACTGATGAGCCGATATTGCGAATTTTCGAGAGAAAAGTTCTGCGAAAGATTTATGGTCCTTTGCGCGTTGGCCACGGTGAATATCGCATTCGATGGAATGATGAGCTGTATGAGATATATGACGACATTGACATAGTTCAGCGAATTAAAAGACAACGGCTACGCTGGCGAGGTCATGATTTCCGAATGGACGAAAACATGCCAGCTCTGAAAGTATTCGGCGCTGTACCCGCCGGGGGAAGCAGAGGAAGGGGAAGACCTCCACTCCGTTGGAAGGACCAGGTGGAGAAGGACCTGGCTACGCTTGGAATATTGGCGATTGGCGCCACGTAGCGGAAAGAAGAAACAACTGGCGCGCTGTTGCTAACTCGGCTATAATCGCGTAAGTGATTTTTTTGAAAACTTGCATTATAGAAAGTTCGCCGCGTTGCCAATTTTACGATATTTCATTTTTCGGAGGGGTACTCTTTTTTAGTAGTGGATTTAACCACAAAAATATTATTCGCGTATTTCACCAATATTTAAGTTGAAGGGGTCCAAAATAGCAGAAATGAACATCTTCACTGTTAAATGAGAAAAATAATGCTAATTTCAATGTACGCTTACAGATTCGCATATTTACAATGAACAAACGGCTATGGATATCATTTATTGATATTCTGCATATATTTAATATCAAAGCACATAAGTATATAAGTATGTATGTGCAATTTGACCCATTTAATGATGAATTCCATGAAATCTGTTGAAATGTATAATAAACAAATTTGAAGGATTCAATCGCGTAAATCTTGTGAATTTATCTAGATCTTTCTATGCAAATATATAAGTTAAAAAGCGTTTGGTTAGTTTCAATAAAATATAATGTTTTCCGGGAGCTATGCTCCTTTAATGAATTCCGCTTAAGAACTAAAGTTTACAATTAATTATACTTAACTCTAGACCTATTTTTGCCGCTGCAACGGTTATGGAGCTTGCTGACGCTACTCTTCCCACACGGTTAGAGTGATGCTGGTTCCGTATTTGACTCTGTTTGGTGCTTCTAACAGACTTACTTTTTTTATTTTTCACTTTTCGCCCTCGATAACAATGGTTACGTTCGTATACAAAATGATGAATGTAGATTCATTGTTTATATAAATTTCTCCGTTGTACTCCGTTGTACTATTATTCCGGGTCCAATTTCCTCTATAGTTGGGATATGCTGGTTGTTGACCTCCATGCAGTTTGGCAAACGAGTTTTTAAAATAATATTTAAACAAGTATCATTACTTACATCTACTGCATTATTGCTTAAACATATGTGTAGGGAACTGTATTTCCTACAATAATTCTTCAATAAATTTTTTCGCAGTTTTAAATTGTATTGCAATTGATTTCATTGGTTCTTCCCTTATTTTTTACTGCTCAAATATCTAAAGTTCTACAATTTTGGTTATCCACGGTTGCGAGGCTACCAATACAAATTATAATTTTGCCATTAGTTGCAATTTTTATATAGGAAAATTCGAGTGCTTCGTCTAAATTAACATATGGAATATTTTCATTGTCTATTACTTCTTTCACATCATTTATTTCGTCATTTGATAAAAAAAAAGAATTTATTATGTTGGCTTTTGCTCAGTGTATTGCTTATGCAATATTTAAAATTAATTCCTTAATTATTTCTAATTTGTATTTTAGTTGTAAGTATGCTTCAATTTCTAAACTTTTTCCGTTTTGCATGGTTTTAATTATATTATTTGTAATATTTGTTATCTCGCTAATTTTGCCTATTGTATGTTTTTAATGAATACCTGATTATTGTTATTTTCTAAGACGTTATTTATTTGAAATATTTATTTTATTTTAAATTATTTCGTAGTCTTCATGTTCTGGACTTCCTGCAATCCATTTCCATACGCTACCCAGGAAATTTAGTGATCTTTTTATTTTTTGCTCTACTTTTAGATTGTTAAGTTGGGTTCTTATCTGTGTTATTATGTGGGAAATTACCCCTACCCGTGTTTGTGGATAGTTTCAGTTTTAATAGTCGTTTCTATGTGGTCAAGTGTCTAAATGTTCCTGTTTGTAGTCTAGCCGTTCCCTTTCCTATTGTTATTAATTGGGAGTTTGAGTAGTCGAGGATCTGTACTTCCGCCAGGCATAGCGGTAGTAATATTCTGAAAAAGTGTGTCAGTACATATTTAGTTACGTATTCTACCTTTGTGAATTTTTTTAATATGATATTATTTTATTGCCTTCTTATTTTTGTTATGGTATTCGATATCCTTTCTTTGTTTCTCAGCTAAGTTTGTTAAGTTGCTTTGTCTAGTTCTTTTTATGTCCTCGGGGGTAAACGTAACATTTCTATGGAAAATAGGTCTAATGGTCTTTTAAGTGTAGTGGAATGAACTGAATGATTATATTCAGATACTGCTCTTTCTAAAAGTTCTTCAAAATTTCTGTGCCCACCGTTTTCTTTTATGCTGGGCATTATTTCGATTAATGTAGAGTGGAACCTTTCCACTTGTCCGTTAGCTTGGYTTTTATATGGAAGAGTAGTGTAAACTTCTATTCCTAATTCGTGTTTCATCATAAATTTTAAAGAGGCTGAGTTTAGAGATGGCTCATTGTCGATAACTATTAATTTTGGTACTCCGAAGAAAAATAAAATACCACTTAAGGGTTTTCTGACGTCTTCTAATGCTCTACTATTCAGGCTTTTTGTTACTGCGTATTTTGTAAATGTATCTAGACCTGTCATAACTACTTTTCCCTCTGTTAAAAATATATCGATAAGAACTGTGTGTCCTAGATATATTGGTAATGCAGTTTTCGCAATTTTCGGTTGGTTAGGATGTCTCTCGTACTTATTTTCTCTACAGACGGTGCAGTTGGCTATTATTCGTTTTATTTTATTTAGCATATCGGGAAAATATTTTGTTTCGAAAATTTGTGTTTTATTTTCAGTGGCATTCCTATGTGCCCTTAGATGTTCTTTTAATATGACGTTCTCCTGTTCTTGTTCATTATTAATATCTTCAACTAATTTTTGGGTATATCGGCTTTTAATGTTACTAAAATGAGTAGGATAGATATTTTGCTTCATACCCCTTATCATTTCTTCTGTATGAATTTATAACAGATGGGTTAAGGTATCGTTTCATGTAAGACATCAATAACTGTTCGTTGTACTCTGGTTCTGTAATTATATGTCTATGAACTGTTGGAAAAATTATTTGAAATTGATATGAAGATATTTCGTCAATCTTGAAAAAAAAATTGGTTTTGGAAAACATTAATTGGGACTTCTGTACAAGGGATTAGATTATGACTTGAGCTTTCATCGCTATGAATCGTAGATGTGAGTGAGTTTATTTGTATTGGTATCCTGGAAAGGGCGCACATAGGTTTCTGCTAGTGCATATTGCGGCTAAAAATATAAGGAGTTGTCGCAGGACATTTGGTACATCATTGTTTTGCATTCCAATCAAGAAAAAAAATGAAAAAATCAAAATCCCGTCCCCTATTTTACGCCCACCTCCCATATAAGGTGAAACTTAATTTTTGACCCACAGCACTGATTTTTGGTATATATCATTTTTATGACATTATATACATATGTTGGTGTTAAATTTCAATAATATCCGCCCACCTTTACGCCTACCTCCCATACAACTAAATTCTCTTTTAYCAAGTCTCTTTAGTCTTTTAGCAACTTTTTTACATCTTCGTGACATTCTAATTTTTTTAATTTTATTTTAGTACGAAAAATGTTTATGCGCGGATCCGAAGACATTAATAAGTGATGCATCACATCTTCGTTAGTGGATATGCGTCCAATTTTTCTGGAATGATACATCCTAYAGTTCCTGTAATCCTTGTTGCGTGCTTCTTGTGCTTCCTCAGATAACATTCTTATGAAAAAACATTAAAACTTGCATAAATTAAGATATAAAATTAAATTAACCAAAACTCACCTATTGGTAAAATAGCCTCTGAAATAATTTTGCTGCCATGAATTAAAACTTTGTGAACAATTATGGGCATATAATACCAGCCATAAAGGTCAACATACAGTTTGGCGGTATCCAAACAATATCTATAGAATTTGTCTGTATCAATCGACTTCCTGCAATTGATTGTGGTCAATATAATTTTAAAGCGATGAACCAGGTCTTCGTTTACTCCGGTTGCATCAGATGTTAGAGCAGGATTTTCAAAAAATCGTCTAGACATATTCCCGTCATTTGTTGTGCCCATTCCTTGTTTCACTACGTCTACATTGACACCCAGTATTTGTTTCAGATTGTCTTGAATAGCTGCTTTATTTGCTTCCATCTCTAGCTATACTTCCTTTGTAATTCTCCACTTTCTAAAAGTAAGACGGTACGCAATGTGCAAAATGCACTCCATAAATTTTATACGAGCATGAAGTGGAGAAATACCGAATTTGAGACTTTCATCTGAAGT
>NW_017537095.1:12768-15569 GCF_001853355.1 Bactrocera latifrons | reverse complement strand
CTAGAACAGCTCGGTGCTTCTGTCTCGTTAGTAACTTCCACTACATAATCACTTGTAAGCCACTGTTCATTCATTTCCAGAAATCTTGTTCTCGTACGTCTTGCTCTTTGCCATCTCTCTTTAAATTTTGTCACAAAATTTTTTTTTTTAAATGATTCAAATTTCGCAACTTCCACTTGAGTCATTTTTCTATTATTAGTCGCAATAATTTCTACAACTATGTCAATATCATATTGGTATCCGTTAAAAGTTCACATATTCTTAAATAAGAAATTTTAAAACTTTCCATTGCAGCACTTGATATCACTTGACCTCTAATCACTTTCACACTTTGCAAATTAATGTAATTTGATCAATATTGTTGTTCAACAATATTCAATATTACGGTAAAAATATCAACAAAATGTAAAGAAATCAGTGCCAAAAACAATTGCATTCAAAGGCAAAAGTTTATAAAGTACGCTATATATTGCATACTTTTGGGCGGTAACTTGCCATTTTAGAGTATCTCATTGTTTTTTTCAAGGGGGCAATTTGGGGCAGCTGAATTTTTTTTTATCGTTTAGCTGAGACTTCAGGCTTTAATTCGGTGTATGAATGTCGACAGCGGTAGACAGCGCTAAAAAGATGCACCACTTTGAAATTGAAGAACATTGAAATTTTGACGTCCAAATTATGTTGATCCACAAAATTTTTTATATCAGACAACATGCCATTTTTGAATTTCAGCCACGGAAATCCCTATGTGGGGCGTCTGCAAATACATTTGTTTTACCAGGTTTGTAAGTTAGTACGTAATTATATTCTTCTAAAATGGCTTTCCATCCCTTCATTTTACTATTAGTATTCTTATGACTTAAGGCATAGGTAAGAGGTTGATGATCGGTGATAATTTTAACTTTTAAGTTAAGTGAATTAAGTGACCATATTATAATAATGCTCTTCGGCTTTACTTAAAGTTCTGGATATGAAAGTAATTGGTTTACCGTCTTGCGATAGGACGGCACCTAATGCGAAATCTGAGGCGTCGGTCGTTAGTTCAAAATCTTTGTAGAAATTTGGATGCGCTAAACTATATCCTTGGATACTAAAGTATTTTTTATTTTATTAATGCTTCTAAGGCCTCGTTGTCTAATTCTATTTCTATTTTTTTCGAGTTCCTTTTGGAGACATGACCGGYTTCTCCTCTTAACAGTGCTGTTAATGGTTTGGCTACTTTTGCGTAATCCTGGATAAATCGTCGGTAATAACCTGACATACCTAAGAAGGATCTTAATTCTTCGAGAGTTTGTGGAACTGGGAATTTAGCTACCGCTTCTACTTTTTCGGGGTTGGTTTTTACCCCATTTAAACTAATTACATATCCTAAAAATTCTACTTCTTTTTTTGTACATTTGTCTAATTGGATTTTCATATTAGCATTTCCTAAGGTTTGAAATACTAATTCTATATTTTTAAAATGTTCTTCTTCGTTTTTGCCAAATATTATTACATCATCGATGTAAACATAGCACCTTACTCCTATGTGTTGACGAAGGATATCGTCTAGTGCTCTTTGGAATGTGGCTGGAGCATTTTTTAGAATGAAAGGTAAGCGGAGGAATTCATATTTTCCGTTGTTTACGGAAAATGCGGTTTTTTCCATGTCTGACTCGCGGAGGGGAATCTGATGGAATCCACTGTTTAAATCGATAACAGTAAATAGTTTATTGTTTCCCAGATTTGCAAGGACTTCGTTAATTTATGGTATGGGGTATTTATCAGGGATCGTAACTGAGTTGAGTTTTCGATAATCTACGACCATTCGATATTTTTTTTCGCCAGAAGCATCTGACTTTTTGTTAACTATCTAAATTGGGGAGTTATAAGGTGATTTCGATCTCCTTATTATTCCGTTATCTAAGAGTTCTTCAATTTGGCGTTCGATTTCGTATTTTAGTGCCATGGGGTACGGGTATGGCTTAGAGTAGACGGGGGTTTCGGTTGTTGTCCGGATTTCACCTTTTACTAGGGTGGTGTAGGCAAGGTTTTCATCGGGATCGGAAAGAACGTTTGGATATTTATCGATAATATTATTAATTTTGTTTTGTTGTTCCAATGAGAGATGTGGAATATTGGTTGCCACTCTATTTTTTTCGTGGGATATTCGTTGTTTTAACGTTATATTCATACTTTGACAAATTGTCATTAAATTTTTGTCGGTATGAATAATTGCATTTAATTCTTTAAGTGTGTCGTTGCCTATTATGCTGTGGAACGACCCTAGAGTTGGTAGTAAAAAAAATTTAATTTTCTCTACTGTTGGTCCAAAAGTGTCGACAAAGGTATGGTGGGTAATTTCGATTGTTCCGGCAACCGATTTCACTGTAAAGGACTTTTCATTCGTAATGGGATTCCTAATTCTAGTGGATTGAATGTAGTTCTTATTGGATCGGGTATCAATAAGAAAATCTATTGCGTCTCCGCGCCTTGTTCTAAATTTGCAATAAGGCAGCGAAGACGGCACTAACCTAAAAAATTGATAGTATCAGGCTCATTAGATATTCCAAGTGAAGCCAGGTCCTTCTCCACTTGGTCCTTCCAACGGAGTGGAGGTCTTCCTCTTCCTCTGCTTCCCCCGGCGGGTACTGCGTCGAATACTTTCAGAGCTGGAGCGGTTTCGTCCATCCGGACAACATGACCTAGCCAGCGTAGCCGCTGTTTTTTAATTCGCTGAACTATGTCAATGTCGTCGTATATCTCGTACAGCTCATCGTTCCATCGAATGCGATATTCGCCGTGGCCAACGCGCAAAGGACCAT
>NW_017537095.1:8019-10073 GCF_001853355.1 Bactrocera latifrons | reverse complement strand
ACTTTAGCTCACCTTCAAACGGATGTTCTTAGGCTACCCAGAGGATACTTGGTCAAGGACCGGAAGTCGTGAGCTGCTTGAGTCATATGTAAAAGAATCATTTCTGGCCACTCCCACGTGAATGGCGATCAGAAAACTCATTTGCGTGAACTTCTACACATGACTCCATCCTCCAATTAAACAAATTTCAGTTGCGCGAAAACGGACGTTTTGGTGGTCGGTTGTCTTGGAATGTATTGGGCCTATTATGATAGTTAATTTGTCTTGTTCGAATTAATAGGTCTACTTTCATTGAGGCGGTGGTTTAGGTGGTAGGTTCGGTCTGTTATTAAATGAGGTGTTTTGTATAGTAATATGTGGGTTGTTCGGGTAAATGTTAAAACTCGGCAGGAATCCTTGTTTATTTTGCAAATAACTGGTAAAGTATTGGGGATAAAGCTTTGGTTGACGACAGAATGCATGTTGGTCGAAATTTCGTTTGGGGGAATGGGTTAATTCCGGTAAAAAGCTCTATTGCTACTGAAATTATGAAAACTGTTTTTTCTGGGAAGTCGTGGTGGTATTTGAATATTGGTTTTGTGTGTATTGTTCGCATGATTTATTCTATAAGTCATATTGTCAAGTTTTTGACATAAATGTAGTACTTGGATCAAGGTTATCGGTTCTCTTATGCTGAGAAGACGAGGTAAATCGCCATTTAGTTCTCTAATAAATGTGTCAAGAACTTTGTCCCTATATGAGTCGGTCCGTATGGACTCGTCGCTTAACTCGAGACATGAAATTTTGTCTAATATAAGTGAAAGGTGTTGGTAAATTTTCATTGGCATTTTCGAATTTGACTCCAATCATGTGAAGTATTGTACGATTCCAATGCGGTGTCGGCATCGCCAATTATTTTATGCCTGATCGTATGGAGTATCGCGAAGTACTTAAGGGTATTCTTGTCTCCCTCATAAGCTTTAAAAATTCTGTCTACACTYTTCCTCCAGGAGTTAAATTCTCCTGGTCATCCTGAAAATTCTCTCTTGTTCGCGTTCAGTGTCACGCTATGATCGGGTTCGATAAAGTCAGTTAAAGTCTGCATCCTCATTCCTTCGAGTACTTCTCGAACTATTGTTGTTATTAGAGTGGAGGGATTTGAAGGATGGTTGGTTTGCCCATAATCTAACCACATTTGGTCTAGTTGTTCAATTAATTTTGCAGTTGTGTCTGGCATTATATTAATCTTTTTACTTTTACGCCAATTAATTAAAATTTTCTCCTTTGTAATAGCACTTTCTTTGACAATATTGTATTTTTCAACTTAAATTTCTTTTCTTTTAGTTTAAGACTTTTTTTTTGATTTCCTTTATTGAATTCCACTTAAGAACTAAAGTTTACAATTAATTATACTTATCCTAGACATATGTTTGCCGCTGCAACAGGAATGGAGCTTGCTGTTGCTGCGCTTGCCACAGGTTGCCACTACATATGTCGCACTCTCAGCGATTTAGTGGTGTCATATTATATTACTTTGTATCATATGATATTAATGCACCATATGATACCTTTTGAATGTGTGGGGTGCTAACTTATATACATACATATATAGCCATTATTTCAAACAAAATCTCCGTTTTCACGGATAAAAAATGGCCGAACTTCACGTTTTGTCAAAAATTCAATGTGTCAACGGACAGACGCGACGTCACAACATTAGGGGGATTCTCTTGTTCTGCATTAACAACAAATATTTATAATTTAAATAGAAATTATAAAATCTATTTAAAATTTACCTTCCTCAACAATTTAATATCAAAATATATATTTAAGTAAAATGACAGCCAGCACAGGGTTGCAATCACTATTTTACGAGAATCATTGTACGAGAATAAACATGAGTTTTGGTCTGTCATATTTAACAGCCATTGTAAATAATTTTCTATATGTATGTTTGTTGTTGTGCCAGTGCACCAAGGGGAAATATCTGCAATTCGTGCACCGTGTAAGGGGTTTGCAAGAGCAAGAGACTACGCACGCGCATGTTATATTACTGACAAATGATACTATCTTGA
>NW_017537095.1:0-1524 GCF_001853355.1 Bactrocera latifrons | reverse complement strand
GTGTTTGCATATTTATATTATTATTATATATTATGTTTTTAGGATATTACGATACATACTTATCTACACTAATAATATAAAGAGGAATGATTTGTACCTATTTTTGTATTTTGCCGATTTAAAAAATTCTTTCACCAATAAAATGCTACATTCTTCCAATTTGACATAGGCTACATTTCATTTTGAAAAAAATGAGGGATCTTTGGTGAAATTTGAACAATGTAACCGAAGGTGTAGAAAAATTAGTCTTAAAATGTTTTCGTCGAATGCGCTGCCGAAACTATTAGCGATAGAACAAAATAATGTAGAACAATATTGAAGAATATCATAATGTCTACAAAAAACTCGACGATAGCATATGTCCAATTATTGCAGTTATGTCACTACAAAACCTTTTTTCATTTTAAACATTAATGAAAATGCTAACCAAATTCAAATCATGCTATTTATATATGTGTTTATATTAATCCCTATCCAAATAAATTATTTTATGGTTGAAATAGTTTTTATTTTAAAGAAATTAATATTTCAAATAAATTATATTTATTTCGACTATTAAAACGTGGAGAAGAAAATTGATGACCTTCATGAAATATGCATATTCGCATAATATTTCGTTATCATTTCCATATTTGTACCAATAGAATTTCTATGACACATGCATATGTACATACATTATTTCTTTGGCACATTTGTCTGTATGTTTACGAAAGCAAATGCGAGCCATATACATATGTACATACATTCATATCAACAAGTGTCGCACGCTTCTTTCGCATCTCCGTTGTCAAGGTCAACCAATGGCTGAACACATTGAGCACGGCAGACTGCAAGCGACATTTGTCAAATATTAAAATACACACGTTCTTAGGGGCATAGTTAGGGAGTTGTGCAGCTGCCTCAATACCTGTGTCCCTAAGAATGTGTGTATTCTAATATCTGTCGCGCTCATTGGTTCAGCAATTGTGTGATGATAGAAAATCCAAGCAGTGCCAAATAAAATAAACGAATGGCCGCCTATTGACCGCTTCCCTTGCCGCTGTAACAGCTTCGCCAACAAACTAGCGTAAATATGTATGCAGATGTATGAGCTTGCATACATATGGACGCAGATTTTTGCGAGTCACGGAAAAATATTTTAGAATGGACAAATATTATAAATCGACAACTCAGTTGTTGCCACTTTTTTGACTTCTTTCTGTGAAGACGCATCAGAAAGTTGTTCAATGTATGATTTTTAGCTTTTGACATCGTCTCGAAAAGACGCTTGTAGGCAAAGACATGCTCAGGGTGATGTTACGGCGTCTGTTTTTATCAACGAAGCGAGGTCGCTTGTACAATTTGAGCCTGCGTTTATGAATGAAATCGTTTTTTGTTATAAAATTTACTACATTTGGGCTTCGCCAATTCGACTGCCAAAATGACGTTTGATGCTTCTGCAATTTGAGCAATTGTTGTTTTTGTAGAACAATGCTTCAAATTTTTGTTGGTGACATATTCACATGTGTAAGCATATGTATGTAT
>NW_017537094.1:157515-201841 GCF_001853355.1 Bactrocera latifrons | reverse complement strand
AAGAAGATACACATTTGTCGGAGCCATCGATATCGGACTACTATAGCATATAGTAGCTGCGATACCAACTGAAAGATCAAAAATATATCCATGTATGGAAAACTATTTTATTTCACGAGATATATTCATGAAAGTCTTCATGTATAGAAAACTGTTTAATCTGACGAGATATCTCCATGGAATTTGGCACGGATTATTTTTAGGTGGCAACGCTAAAACTTCCGAACACATTTTTCAGATCGGACCACTATAGCGTATAGTTGCCATCCAAACTGAACTATTATGTAGAATAAAGTTCTTGTTTGGAAACTTTTTAAGGGTGTTACAGCTTTGGTGCAAATAAAGTTCGCGTTTTTTGTTTTTTTTTTTTTGTTATTGGTTATATCTGACACTTCGGTTACCGCACTCGTACATATGTACGTAAAATAAATGAAAGCACATGTTTGTATAGCTACCATACGAAATATTCTTTTGAATTGGGTTTAAAACTTCCAATCCCATTATAAGTGGGACTGTTTACAATATTTTCTTATCTCCGATGCCAAACAGCGATCTGGATAATGCTTATAGAAATTAAAATGTGAATCAGCAACATCAACCGTTATTTTCGTAAGGTTTATAAATATAATATATCATATACAAAGCAATGCACAGTATAAAAATATGCATACAAAATAATAATAGGAGTATTTAAAAAACGTTGAAATGTAATCGAAAAAATTAATTACGTGCATTTGCGCTCGCCTAAATCCGTAGTATTGCCGCCAACACCAGCCGACTAAGGCCGACTGACGTGTCCCAAACGGCAATGAATGGTGCAGGGAGAGGGATAAGCATGTACGTAAGGCAGTAGAATGTWGCGCATCATAATGGCAGAAGCAGCAACAGCAGCAGAACACTACGAGAAATATTTATGCAGACACACATACACATATAAACATATACATACATATATAAATATACATATGTATAACTAATGAAATTTGCATTACAAAATTTGATACAATAAAGAAATTATATGCATTAACAGTCAAATAGTTATAGTAAAATCATGTTTGTACGTATGCTGTATGTTCGCATTTGCAATTATACACGGTCAATATAGTGATAAACATAATAATTCATTGAGAAAATGCATGTACCTGTGTATGTAACATAAAAACAAACCCAACATGTTGGACCAAAATCGGGTCATCGTTCAWRTCACGCACACATAGTTAAACACAGTCAAGCACGAGTTAACGGGCGCATGCGCAAAGGTCAAACACATACATACATACATAAACAACAATTGCAAAAGGGAACAATGAGGCCTACATATCAACTACATATGTATTAAGTAGCTATGAAACTCCGATATTGCATTCCACTTTAAAAAGCATCGCTCCATGGTATATGGGAAGAYTCCCACTGCTCAACAAGTGTCTGACGGCTGTGTGCTTCGCTGCCTACGCGAACACCAGCTGAAAGTAAGTTAGACAAAACTAAATAATACACATACATATACATATAGATACGCATTTTGTATATAAGTATTCCATATAATTTTAATTTTTGAAAATTATATAAACTTGTATATACATTTATTTATATTTATATACATATATATTATATAAATACGTTGTTTTCAGTGTTAAAACAATGCTTTATTAAAGGTTACTTATTTTATTTTATTTTTTCAAACTATGTTGAACACGCTTGCGTGTCCAATAAACTGTGTTTATATATATTTTTATTATTATACTTTTTTCGCTGACAAAAACAATTGTTGTTGTTATTCTTTTAGCTATAACACCGCACTAAATGTGTGTGATATTGTTTTTGCCATTTCATACAATGCTTAAAATTAGATAGTTATATATATTGTTGTTGTTGTTTTCTGATTAATTAAGCGAAACAAATAKTTTGTTCCGTGCTCGTGTTCTATAAACAGTAAAATGTTTAAATATACGTATTTTTCTTTGCCATTATTTAAAAAGTTTATAAACAATTTTTTTATATTTAACGGTCGTTTTAAAATGTTGCAACATTTTAAAGGGACTCTCACGCATGTTTTTTGTTAATCAATATACTTGTTTTTGTATCTAAATTCTGTTGTACACTTTTACCCAGGTCTATAAACAATAATAATATATAAAATGAGCAATAACTAAATGGAGGTTTATATTAAAAAAAAAATAAAAGACACTAAAAACATATAAAATATGATTTTTGGATTAAAAAATTGTATATCAATTATTTTATAATATAGTGAAATCAGCATTTTAAAATAGGTAAAGTAAATATTTTTTTCTTCAAATTGCAATATATGTACATACGTGATAATAATTTCAAAGAGATATTGCATGTAGAGCAGCTTACCATAGTTTGGGAAATTATTTACTGCTATTTTGTRTTGTACGTACGTTTGTGGTAGTAGTAGTAGTGGTAGGAAATTTGGTAATTTGGCAGTTGGGTGAAGGTAAGTGCTACTTGTTTACTAGAAGTTATTGTTTGCTGTAGACTCTTAGCTCTTTTAAGAAACTGTTTAACTGGAAATAGATTTATGTTTATGCAATATAACATCAACCAATATAGTAGAGAGTAATTAAAACATAATATGTTATGTACGTATTTAAGTTAGGTAAATAGTTCTTTGGCGCACACACAAACACACACATATATATAATGCGTGCAAAAGTTTTATATAAACAATTCAGTTCAATATAATATAGCGAAACACATTATTTTCATACACATATAAATGTTTATATGCATGTATGTAAAGGTAAATAGATTGTGTTCAAAACTTTTATGTTCAAATATATTTTTTATATACTTGATATATGAAAAATGAATAAATTTAATATATTCATATAGATTATATTTGTTTGTATCAAAACAGTTAATCAATGTAATGAATCTTACCAAGAAAAGGTATGCATAAACCGTGTTTCTTTCTTTCTGTTTTCAAGTAATTAACTTTGCGCACTTTGCCTCACATATATGTATATATTTTAACTTTTTGCTCATATAGTTTCGCATTAACGACGTTTGTGCGACCGCTCGATCACCAATCGAACGACCTGAAGACGCGTGTGTGCAATCAACGTACCGGAGGACATGGGAGTGAACCATAGTTGGTTGGTCATTTATGTACATATAAAAAAAGATATAAAGAAAATATTATAGCTAACTTTCTCATAGAAAAACTATTGCATACAAATTTTTGGTTACACGAAAAATATTTTATTAAATGGTCGCTGGAAGTATTGTTGAAAATGTGGTTTTATATGTATATATGCATATGTAAATATAAGCAATTATTAAATTATATAAATTTGAGTTTAAAACCAGGTTGAATAATGTACAGTTGCGGTTTWAATAACCACCCCTATTTTGTTAAGCTTTTTAGGTTTGAATGGGCGGCTGCTTCTTCCAGTTTGTCTTCGAAAAGTTGTATAACATATGAAAATACGCTATTGGCGCTCAAGCGTCTGGTTGAATGATCTTAGTATTAGAAATTCGCTTAAGAGGACTGCTGCGGTACAACAGATGTTATAAATATTTCTTCAGAAAAGTGGAATTTTTATGTTGACCGATTTATGTATATCAACAAATTCTTATTTTCAAAACACCCTTTGCGAATTAATCGTCGAAAAAAGCCTACACTGTAACATAAAATTTGTATTATAGTAGTTTTATATAAAACTTGAAACAGAAGTTTTTTTACATTGACATAAATGGCACAGTAATATCCAGCTCAAGCATTATTGAACGCACTTATTAATAGGCAGCATTTAAACCASAAGGAACAACATATAACATCATCGCCGTCTCATTGATGGTAGCTTGTAAAATTTTTTACCAAAATATGATATGTGAAGGAAACCAATGCAGATTGGGAGCCAAAACACTTGTTTTATGAAATTTGAAAAAAAAAAACTTTTAATTCACCATATATTATTCGGACTCGTGTCATTATTTCATATTTATCAAATAAATGTTTCGCCATTTGAAGTTGAACATACACAAAACCAAAAATATGCACCAACTGCCGCCACTAAAGGGTTCTGATGAGTATGAAAACAGCAAGAGTTCCCANTTTTTATTCCTCCATAATGAAATTGGAAAAAAATAATAATATTGGGAAATAAACATTGGTAAATATGCATTTCTGGTAAAATATGTAAATATAAAATCAAGATTAATACCCTAAACACACATATGTACATAATATGTATATCAGATATAAAAAAAAAATAAATAAGAACCAAAAAGTTATATGAATAAAAAAAAAATCAATAAGAAATTTCTTCGTGAAGCTGAGAGTCTGTCTACAATTCGACCAAAATTGTTAAATCAATTTGTCAAGAATAAGTTGCTACTGCTCCATTTTATTCTTTAATTTGCGTTTTGCTTTTCTGCCATTTGGGTTATCCTTCATTTCGCTTCTGCCACTTACATTCTTGTATAAGTAAATATACCCGCCATATTGTGATTTTCAATGCTAATTAATTGAAATAAGTATATCAAGAGATTGTTTAATATATACCTATATATGCACAATGTATGCATATGATTGTATATGTAATAATTATATTGGCATTATAATTGAATTTCTTATAATATATTGTACACATATGGTAATTTGCATGTTTTAAATATACATATAGGCTGTCTCTTATACACATCTAGATGTGTATAAGAGACAGATGTATGCATATGATTGTATATGTAATAATTATATTGGCATTATAATTGAATTTCTTATAATATATTGTACACATATGGTAATTTGCATGTTTTAAATATACATATAGGTATGTAGATAGTAAAGTTACATAGACATACATATTTCATTTGCAAAATGGTAAATGACGTATTTGTTTAGGCAATCAATAATAAGAATTTTTTAAAAACAAATGTTTTCTATTTTATATATGTATGAAAGTTGCTTATTTTGTTTTTTTTTTCATACTGTGTATAATAAACGCAAATATGCATAATTCACTATGAGAAATTTTATTTGTTTATATCTTATATGCATTGTTTGTTTGTATCAGCACTTATTTGAAATAATTCCAAGCTTACCACGTGCAGTTCACTTTTTGTTTCGTGCAACATTTTTTGTTTTGTTTTGGATTCTATTTAAAATTTAACGGGAATGAATATTTTAACGCGCTGGAAAGTGACGTCCACTTTTAGATAGTCGAGTGCGGTATTGGCGGCGAGAAATGCGTACTCGTTGCATTTGCTATGTTTGGCTGACATTTTGCGAGCTGTACATGTATGTGTGTTACTATATTTTAGACATATTCCAGCTTCTTGTTTACTGTCAGGTGAATCATTCCATTAAGTATGGAGTGTGCACATTTCGTTGTAGTTGTTGTTGTTGTTGCTATGATGGTGCATTTGGAAGAATATTGAAATATAACTTTACATTTTTATTTGATTTCGCTGTTATTATGAAAGATTAGACCGTTAATGCGGATTTTGGTTTTTGTATGCACGTCTTAGTATAAAGATATCTGCTATTTACTGTTATGTCAAGCATTAATCATATAGATTAAAAGTTCCTTTTTAGTTCTGTGGGAAATTTACGAGCGTTAATTGTCACTAAAGCCTTACATTGCAAATATTTCATTAGCTAAGAGAGTGTTCACATTTTTTTACTCTTTTCTTTTCATTTTAATAGAACAAAACTACTTTCTTTTACTAGTTTTTTTCTTCGGCACGAAATTTTTTTAGTTTATTTTTTTTTTTTTAGAAAACACTCGAAGGATGCTTTCGGTTAGCGTTGCAATACTATTTTATGTCAAAGTCTGCAGTATTTATGATGTTTTTATGTGTTTTTTGCACTCAAATTAGATGTGAATTTAACCTGATCTAGAGTCGCGCCTTGACTTTTATCTAATTTTTCATTTGTGTTTATGCTGCTGATGTTTCTATAAATTATGCTTACAAACTAAAAAAACATATATATTTAAAATATTATATTTTAAACCATCTCGCACACGCCAACACATTTTCGCAGACTCATTTTATTTTCTTTTTTATATTATTTTAATTTTTTGCTGTGAGTGGTAAGGAGTAGTAGTAGTAGTAGTAGTAGAAGTAGTAGTAATTGAGACATTTGTGACCTCTGCAAAAAATGTTTTATGTTGGTATATATTTCGTTATATAGGCACGTAAAACAATAACATAATTGATATATATATGTGTAACAACAAATACAGTAAGTTATATAGTAAAAGGTGAGAATGTGAAATAAAAAGTTTATATAAAAATTGTAAATTGGTTGTCAATTGTAATAAGGCGCAATCTACCAAATAGTAAAGTGTAAAGGAATTAATCGATTTATAATATATATATATATATATAAATACAAGGCATAATTATGTTTGAAAAGTTTTAAATGTGATAAATAATGAATTTGTATAATAATATAGTGAAAATGGCATTTTCAAATGTAGCAAATATCTAGCAATTTTTCAAGAAGCATTTTAARTTTAATGTACATATGAAAAATCATTAACATATTCACATAAACAACTCACCCCATTCAACTGCTTTAACATCATTAATMATTTTGCATTTCACGCGTTACACAAACTTCTGCTACGTCTACATTGCTGCCGCCGTTACTCTTATACATAATATTTACTTCTGGTCGCCTTTTTGTTTATTCTGATTGGCGGCATTTGGTCCGCCACCCATATTACCGGGCTGCATGTTGGGTTGTGGCGCGCCTGGATATCCACCTCCTGGTGCGCCATAGCCCCCATAAGCCGCTTGTGGATAGCCGGGTGCAGCACCGCCTGCCGCCTGACTCGCTTGCGCCGCTGCATAGTACTGTGAATATTGCGCATATTGACTAGGTGTCATACCTTGCATTGCTGCATTGTTGCTGCCATCAGCGGGGTTATTACTAGCGCCTGCGTTGCTACTACCACCTGCATTGCTATTGACACCTGCTGCATTATTACTGTTAACGGCGCCGCCTGCTGCATTCACTTGGCCATTTTGTCCTTGCTGTATGGACATTTTATATGTTTAATATAAATACTCTTTCTTTCAAATAAAAATGTTCCTATGCAACAGACCTTCATTTGCTTTTCGATGGCTTCAGCTTCAGCAATCTTTCCTATACTACGATAATATTCCGCCCATTGCGCGCTATAATCTGCTGTACCTCCGCCTTGTTGTGCTTGTTGTTGCTGTGACTGCTGTTGAGGCTGCTGTTGTGCTTGCTGTTGTTGTGGCATACCAACAGCACCCATTGGTTGACCAGCATTCGCACCTTGAAGGAACAGATATAATTTGAAACGTGTTTAGCTGTTAATTTTCTAGCATATTTGTACTTACCAGCTTGTTTAGCTTTTAACTGTTGTTCTATCATTTCAGCTTCGCGCATCAAGCCCATTGATCTATAAATATTCAGATATATATCCAGTTTATTTAACAAACATATATAAATATTTTATTTTGATTATAACTTACTTGTAATATTCGATCCATTGTGCGGAATAATCAGCTTGGCCACCAGCAGCTGCTCCCGTATTTTGTCCCATTGCGGCACCGCCCATCATCATTTGTTGTTGTTGATTTTGATCTCCCCAACCTTGTGCATAACCGCCCCACTGCTGTTGATAAGCGGCAGCAGCGGCATTGGGATCATTTTGCATGGGGTTCTGTCCATAACCACCTTGGTTGTTATGTTGTCCAGGAATGTTACCACTAATGGGCTTCCGCGAAATAATTGGCAACTCCATATTAATCTTTTCGGCAATCATTTGACGTGCAGCTTCGACTTGTTCCGAGGTGCCTTTACATTTGAAGAGCTTCTCAGATGGTGGATTGACAGCATTTCTATCCATTTCACAATATGCCCCAGATTGCTGATTTATAAGCTTGATGGTTTCACCACCGCGACCAATGACAATCTACAAACAAAAATATTTTGGCATAATATTATTAAAGTCCACCAAAAAAWATATATATATATTACTTACACCACATTTTGACGAAGGTACCATAAATGTTATTTCCTCACGTGGCGGCTGTTGTGCGTGATTTACGCCATAACCGTAACCGTAATTGGAATTGTTTCCATCCATACTGCCATTGTTAGTGCTATTAGCGTTGCGTTGTTGTCGTTGCTGAAAATATACAAATACAATACATTTACTAGTTTTGCAACAAATTATAAAGTAAATTGTAACGTAGTTTTTTATAAAACTAAAATATTTACATATAAATTATTACTAAAATTAAAATTATATTTATATACAATTTTATAAAGTTATATTGTAAATATTAATTTGCTCACCATCATATTCTCAATAAGTCCGTCAATCATACGTTTGGCGTCATCAACTTGTTGTCGTGTGCCTTGTATAAGGCATCGTCTGTCGCCGGGTTCATCATTCTTGCCTTGAATGAATTGCAGCTTACAACCGCATTCGGTCTGTATTTTGCGTATCATGTCACCACCTTTGCCAATAACCACACCGACAGCTATTTTCGGCACAAATACTTCGCACTGTTCGCCAGTGTTGCCAAAATTATAGCCACCACTTCCGCCAATCCCAGCGCCTTGCACACTCCCGCCATTATTACGAGCTGCAAGCGCAGCTGCCTGTAAATCTTTCTGTGCAATCAAGTCTAATACAGCTTGCTTGGCATGTTCGATTTTTTGCGGATCTCCAGAGATACGAAGTGGTTTCTAAAAATATTTAAGATTGAGTAAATTTCCAATAAAATTTTATAATTCGAATATATTTACAATTATTTCTTGATTTGGTCCATCTTGTATTATAACCATTTTCGCGCCAGTTTTCTCTTGCAATTGTTTTATGGTATCACCACCTTTGCCAATTACCAAGCCCACTTTTGTGCCAGGTATCATAATTTCTTGGTACGGTGGGAATCCTGTAGGCCCTGGTGGGGGCATATTTATGGTCAACACAACTTCGATATTTCCACCGCCATTACGATTAGACAATTGTTGGAATAATTCGCGTCCTTTAGTAACAGTCTCACGGGATCCACGTAACGTAATGACTCGATCTATTTTCAGTATAAAAAAAATCCATATACATATATATGTATATCTCCCGGTTTAAAATGCAAGTTCATATACCTTGATCCTGTGACAGCTGTACTTTACAACCAGATTCACCCTGAATTTGGGTAATTGTCTCAGTGCTGCCACGTCCCAATACTGAATTTACCAGCGATTCTGGAATGCGTATTTGCTCCTCCACCGTTGTGCCAGCTGTAGCCGCCAAACGCTGTGCAACAGCAGTGGCTTGTGCGAGTGCTTGAGAAATATTCGTCGAACCAGCATTACTACCGCCGCCTCCCACGCTGCTACCGTTGGAATTATTGTAATCGTTGCCAGGACTAGTGAAACGTTTGGCTTCCGGACCGGAATCACTATCATCGTGGTTACGCTTAAAACCAACGCCGGATGGAGGTGAGATACCAGCGCTAGAAGAACCTCCACCACTTGGTTGTGCGGCATTTGGCTGAATCTTTGCGGCTATCTAAATATACATGTGTGTGTGTGTGTGGCAATTTACGGAATAGAATTTGATATTTTTAATATAGTATTGTATAAAATTTACCTGCTTAGCACGTTGTAGTGCTGCTGCAAAAGCTTGCGACTGATTTAGATTAGATTGTGATGCAGCAAATTCACTCATTTTTCTTCTTGGAAAATTTTTTCACAGTTTTGGAAAAAAAATTGCAGACTATTGAAACGTAGCTGTATGCGATACACGAATTTATAGAAGTGAAATAACACTTTTACACACTTAAAGGAATATATGAAACCTTTTTCTATTAAAATTGTTAAATATATATTGATTTTTTTTGATACTTTTCGATAAATTAGCGAAACTTTTCCTAACACCACATGAAGTCTTCCACTGAAAATTATAAATGGCGGAGGACCATCAAAGCAGTCGAAATAGCTGAAACGAACTGGTAAATGGAACACAATGCTGCCACCTGTTAAAAAAGAGTTCCACATTACTTTAACAAATTTTAGCAGGATTTATGTAAAAATTATTTTTACCCAAAATAGAAAWTTTCAAAACTTATACTAACATTGAAGAAAATTCAAATGATGAAAACATCATAAATACTAAACAGCATTTTTAAAGATATAATATTCCCTCAAAGTACCACAAAATTGCTTTGTTTAGTTCACTAAAAAAACTCTACACCTGATCAGCGCTGCCAAATTCGCGGATTTATCTGGATTTTTCGAGCAGCATTAAACRGTATTTTTTTTTTTAAATTATAATGGTCAGGACATTGATTAATAAAATAATCCCTCAAATTTCTACTAAATTGCTTTGTTTAGTTCACCACAAAAAACTCTGCACCTGATCAGCGCTGCCAGATTCTCGGATTTTTCCTCATTTTTCGAGCCTGCAAAAGGTCTTATGCATTTATACTCAAATATTTCCCGAAAATTTCAAGTTATGAGATRTATTTTCTTTATTTATATAAAATGAATTCGCATATCGGTTTCTCGGTCGATCAAGAAAACTGAACGCTGTTGGACTCTGACTTCTCGTACTTCCGCTTGCTCCATTTTCTCACAATTTCTTGCAAGAAGSTGTAAGTATACTTATGTGTTATGTTAAGTATTGTATGTACTTAACTAGTTACAAAAAAAGCTCACAACTGAAAAATTTTCAAAATCGATTGCTTACAATTTGTCAATTCAAAGTACACTTATCTAGCCAAGAAATTTGCTCATTAAGAGTGTTAATATTTTTACGATGTGAACTATGCAAAGTTCCACAATTATGTACATGAGCAAAGCCTTAGCAGACCTCATTATATGTAAATTAACATTAAAAAATGTAATAAAGCTGAATTTAATTAAATTATATTCTAAAACTTTTTTTGGTAATTCAAATGTTAAAATAATATATTGTATGTATACGCCTATTTTCAATTTAACTCCTTTTCGAATATAAAAAGTTTTAAACATGTAAATATGAATTTTACTATATTTTATGCAATTTTATATTCTGTATTGTACATAAATAGATTTGATGTCGGATTTTTTGGATTTACTTCCGCTGTGTCCAACATTTTCACCTCTATGTGCGGATTTATAGTGCAGAAGAAGTGGCAACACGGCCCCTGATTACAAACACTGTGGATTAACTATTGTGCTTTTACTAACCAATATTTTATCATATTTTGTTGAAATTTATATTTTAATAAAACATTACTTCTTAAAAAATGTCAACGGACCTAATTGGATTTTTATATGCCGCCACTGTTGCCGCTGGTGGTATTATGGGCTATGTTAAAGCCGGTAAGCGCAAATGAACGTGTGCTGAAATTGTGCAACTCATTCACTTAAGTTTCTTATATGAGTATAAATAATATTCATGTACATTTATCTGGATTTTAGGTTCCATACCGTCATTGGGTGCTGGAGTGGCATTCGGTGCCATTCTCGGTGTGGGTGCATACTATAATTCACAGGATCCGCCACGTCCACTCTTGCAGTTGGGCACTTCTGTGGCTTTGGCCGGTATCATGGGCTCTCGTTGGCAACGATCTGGTAAAATGATGCCTGCTGGCATGATTTGCATTATATCTGTTGCAGCMATACTTCGAAATTTAATCACTTATAATCGTTACTTGCCATTACCGGGGAGACAACAGTAAATCTATATGTTTATGCATATAAATCAGTTTGATCGTTTGTAGTTAATTGCTGGCAGGAAAACTTGCCTTTTTTACACTCACGCCGAGTAGAATATTTTGTTTATAATTAATTATAGACGTTAACATATGAACTTACTTAGAGTTGTCACATTTTATTAAGCTTGGTAACTGGGCTTGTGGTTTGTACTTTAAAAGTTGAAATTTGTTACTATAATTTTACAATGGAAATAAATATTTYAGCATTCTTGCTATATTTTGTATAATATTTTTTGTTTTCACAGTATTTTGTAATCACACTTTCATTTAAATAAAATTACTACTTTTTACGCTTAAGATTGTGTGTTAACTTGTTTAATCAGAAAACATAACAGAGACTCAGCTTATTTTTCAATCAATATTTGGACTGTTTAAACTTTTTTGTTAAATTATTGAAATGACAATTCTCACTTTTGTTGTGAAACGCAAATACAAGTAGGAATGACAGTTGATGTAATGGGCTTTCTGTTGGCGGGTACATACACCGCATTGGGCGTTGTAAAAGCTATGGACAATGGTAATTCATATATCACATTCCTTTTTATTATAAAAAAAAGTTTTTGTTCGTTTCAGACTCTTTTATTCAATTAGGAGCAAGTCTCATTGTTGGTGGTGTTCTAGGTTATGGTGCATATTTGAATTCAAAAGATCCGCCTCGTCCTTTGTTTCAGTTGTCTACTGAACTTTTGTTGGCCGGCATAATGGGAACACGTTATACTTTGACGAGCGATGTTAACGATGGCGCATTATTTTTAGCCACAGCTGCTTCAGCGTTTTACAATTCTTATACTTATACCGAAGATTTAAGTAATCAAATTGATATTGACGACTTCTTGGGAAGAGTGGATAGTAGGAAAATTACTATTAAAATACCAGATATTAAAAAGGCGATGGAATAACTGAATATGAAATTTGTGAATATGTATGTATATGCATATGTATGTACATATATAAAGTTTAAATATTCATAATGTTTAAAATTGTTACCTCCCCGCATTCTCTAAAATGATTTGGTGAATATTTCTGCCATAGTAAAAACAACTAATCGTGAGTTAGGAGCGTTTTAACAACCATGGTCTTAAACTCTCTTCTCTTAGTAACAAAACGGCTAATTAACAAAGTGTTTGMGGATTTTTGCGCTGTGATAATAGATTACCGGAGTTGCTAAACATCCATTTATCTCTTCAATACTTACGAGTTCGTATACTCTTACGAGTAACAATAATGAAAAAGTTATTTTATACAAATAATACACATATGTATCAATAAGCAAATTTTATTTTCAACAATTTTTAAATTTTTACAAACTCTAAATTAATGATTTTCACATTCTTTCGCATTTACCTATAAGTTTATTTTTTTAATGTATTTAGCTATATATATGTATGAAACATACATACATATATATGCTTTATCGCCTTCTTAACTAAAATGTCAAATAACATTTYCATACATAGTAAATTAGACTTATGGTATAATATTCACATAGTGTATTTCTTTATCATGTGTCTACAAAACAATAAACATTTATATTTAAACAATAAGTCAATGAATTGTGTGTATGTATGTATGTTATAGGCTGTAGCTACTAATGAAATTCAGTTATTATTATTTTTTTCTTGAATGTGAACATGCTATGCGTGTATTTCTTTCGTCTGTTTGAAACTAACATTATAAAATGAATTTTACAAAATATGAGTTATAAGAATTCGCGCAAAACCATTTATTCACATATACATATATAATAATTTCTTTTGTTTTCAATATATATGTATCTACATTTATTCATTCTAATGCACAAATGCATTTTACAGCTTTTAACAAAAAAGAACATAAAATTTATTTAAAAAATACAATTAAATTAAATATAATTATTCTTTAATTTACATATGTATATATAATAATTAAAACCTAAAACAAATCAATAAATTCTAACTACATGCTTCTTTTTAAAGTACGTATGTAATATTAAAATATGGATGTTGTCAAGTGTGGTTATGTGTGATCGATGCTTTTTGCATTTTTACGATGCATACGTGTATGTTATGTTGTACATAACTACATACGGATACTTAAGTGCAAATTTCCGGTAGCATAGGGGTTTGTGCTGGTCTAAATGAAAACGTTTATGTATTTATGTAATTGGGTATGTATTTATGTATGCGTGGCGCTATATGATTTCATGCATTTTATTTCATTAATATTCAGCTTTAACTGCTTTAACTAAATTCATGCATTAATTTTAACTATTTGTTTTGAAATGTAAATGTGTAGGTTAATATTTGTTTGAAAAAATTGAAAATGGCAATGATATGTCCTTTGCAAGCTGCCTAATTTAAATATACTAGTACGTAAATCTTTTACTAAATATGTGTTTATATCGACATAATATACGGCTGTTAATTGTTGTGGTTGTGTTGAGATGCGCGTTCATGTTACCGCTGCTGTCACTGTCAATTGCTGCCACACTTGCTTTTGCATTATATACTTCCGATCATATTTATGGTAGATCAAATAAAAAAAACACGTTAGTTAGACGAAAAACGTATGGCGGCGCCTTCACTCAGTCAGCAACGGAATTATTCTCTTCAAAAAGGAAACGCCTTCCAGTTAACCACTACACAGGGCACATAGAAAAGGAAACGGTGACAATTAGTAAACGAACATAAAATATGGTGGTATGAATGAAAAGAAATCGAAAGTAGTCAGTAAATGTGAAATGTGTAATGTATTTTAAAATAATTACGCAAATAATAAATATATGTATGTACGAAGAAAATAAAAAAATAAGTAACAAAATAAAAAAATAAAATAAATAAAAAATAAAAAAACCGTAACACTAAATATGAATTAATCGGTATGCATATAAAGAAATGCAAGTATGGTGTTACTAATGAAGCCAAAATTGTTTATTTTTGGTGTAATTTGTTAAGTTCTTTTATCTAATATATATGTTTTTTTTTATTAAATTTTTAGAATTTGTAATGAGTGATGTGTATTTGCCGCCACTGTCATGCAAAATTTCGTAGTTCAAGATGATGCTGGTTTTAGTTTTTAATTTAATTTACATTTCAAATGTTTGTATGTGTATTTTTTTTTTAGTTGACGAGTTTAAATTTTGAGTATTTTTATATATTTTATAATATTATATGCCAAAGTTTAAATTTGTTTCGATGCATTTCAAATATCCATAATAGTATAGGGTTGATGGTGTTTATTTTATACTTCTCCTTAACGTTGTATTTTATAACCATATTCCACGTTCCAGCTGTATTACGCAATGCGTTTATATGTATGTAGGTAGTTATCCTATACATCCAGTTAAACTAAATTAAATTTATATGTACTACATGCTAAGTATTCCAATAACCTGCTGCTGTTGCTGTAACTTTGCATAAGTTTTGGTCTAAACATTCATATCCAAATTTTTAATTGAATTTATGCATTTTAATATGCGTAATAAATGCCTTTGTATGTATGTGGTTTCTCATAAGTTTATGCGTTTGTGAAATTGTATAGGTTTTTATACTCTTTATATGTTCTACTGATGTTCTGTAATGCTTAGACACCATTTAATCCTTTTTATTTGTCTTGTTTTAGTAATGCAATATATAACTGATTAGCTAATGCTACATGTGTACTGTATTAAGTGTTGCAGTGTTGCATATGATTGTGTTCTTGGTGTTGGTGAAAATAGTGGACAGTGTTTTTGTTGTTTTTATGAGTTCCATTATTTGTGTGGTGAATGCGAATGTGAGTACTAAAATTTTTGTTATAATTTTTCATTTGTGTGTCCCTGTACTGAAGWACCGATTGATTAAATCAGCATAGAGGAAGAATAGTGTAGAGAATATAAGTTGAAATAGAGTGCGCCAATTCGTTTGAAAAARGAAAGTACGCGTAACTGTAATTCTTTGTAAAATTTTTGTGATAAAATGCTTTAAATTTCTTTAAATATTGTGAAAACTGTGTACTAACAAATGCCGCTGAACAAGTAGAAATTGTCTGTTACAACTAAACAGTTGTTGTTGCATTATTTGGGAAAGCCAATATGTGTTTAAACTGAATTTTCTGCATTGCAATATGGTATGGAGATTCTTCAGCGATTAGAGAATGTGCCACGAACATTTTATTTGGAAATGTTGACATAGCAAAACGCTCTCATTCTGAAGTGAACTTTTGCGGAAATCGAGTTTAAATTCGATTGCAGTTAATATTTTTCTTTTTTTTTTTTAAATTAACGAGAAAATGTGCATGAAAAGGAAGAGAAAGAGTATGAAAAGTAACCAATAAGTTAAGAATATGAAGGATTAATACTAACAACTCAATGAAACTATGTGTGGTGAATGCATGCAAACATTTCACAAGTGATATGATCACATTTTGCATTGTTTGTGTGTGTAAATGAGTGCCTTATGCAGTATGTATATGTTAACTTTGACTGTGTTCTAGCGCATTACTTGTAAAGCACATACATAAGACCAACATATGTATGCAAATTTTACAATATTATGTTTTTTGTTAACGATCACAACATTAAAGGATTCCAGTTCAATTTATTACGCAGTTAACTGTAAAAATATGTTAAAACGTGGCATACGGATACTGCTCTACCATATACCAAGCAAATGGTGGCTTATGCGCTCCGACTTTAGTATATTAGCACCAATTGTTCAATGATGAAGCAAATTATTTTTTTTTGCGCACGCAGAAGCAGTACTTAATATCCACCTACAAAGCGAGGAAAACTAATTATGCACAGGCAAATACGCTATATTTAAAATTAATGTGCAGATGGGGTTATGTTGCTACTTCWTTTTCGCTTATCCAAGAAATGGGCGTCAAAATGTTGCACCGCGGCGAATTTGCGCTACACCTTAAGGACGCTTAAGTATTAATTTCATGCAGCAATTACATATTTTTAAGTACCTAATTCCATGTGCAATGCKTTTAAAATAAAATTCATTACCAGACCGTATCTAATAACGGTTAGTGGTGCTTTTTCWCATTTTTATATAAAGCATACTCCAAGCATTCCGTTAACTGTATATTATATACTGTTGCAGTTTATTAATGATTACTAAACTCTCCCAGGGTAATGCATGCCATATCCAAAATTATATTGAAATCTTGTATTAAGTTTGGTTTGCTTACCGCATTTTTGTAGATTGGCAACGAAAGTCGATAGTAACCGTGTAGTTATTTGTAATGCTTCTGAGGGAGTGAAGCGTGTGCGCTGTGTTTGCGTTTTATGTGAGCGTAGTTGATTATGTAAAAATCKCTTGAGCGGCTATAGCGCTAAGCAAGCAGAATAACTGGTACTTTTGGCGTGGCATTTTGCGTTCTATTATTATTTTTTTCTGCTAACTGACAAACAATTTGAAAAAAAAAAAACAGCTGCTTGTCAGAATTACAAGTTGGTAACTCTGCGTTTTTTTTTTAACGCTGTGTGTAGTGGCGTACAGTAGGGTGTGTGCGTGATTGTTGAATGCAATGGTATTGCGCGCACGAATTGAGAAAGTAGTGTAATCCTCTTGGCGCTTTAAATGCTAAATATATAAATAGAACTACAAACTAAATATGGTGCTATAACAGAACAAATGTAAACGCTGGCGTCACTTACGCACAAACTTTACGTATTGTTTTCATTTAATTTGGGTACGTAACAATTGACGACGTATTAGTTTTTGTGTTCTGATTTTATGTGCTTTTTGTTGTGATGTTTGTTGTTCTGGTGCGGATGTTGTTATTGTTTTTGTTGAGGATGACTGTTGTGCTTGCTGTTGCTGTTCCAGCAAACTTGGCAAATTATTTGTATTATCACCTAAATAATTTGTAACATATGCTGGTTGTTGTGTTGTTGTCGCGATGTGTTTTGCCACATCGCTCACAACATGTTCGTGCATTTGCTCGTGTGCATCATCATATGACGTACGACTATTTGCAGCGGCATTGTGACTCGAAATGCGTGTTATTTTTTTGTGATTTCTATTTGAATTGTTGTTGTTGTTGCTGTTGTTGTTACCATGATTAATGTAAATGTTGCTATCGCTACTATTACCAACACTACCATCAACACCACTATTACCTCCCACACTACTACTTTTACTATTCGATAAATTTTGCGTACGTTTGAGGAAGTGACTGCCGAATGTTTCCGCCGGCGCACGCTTCACCGGTTCGTTCTCATGCGTACCGACAGCTGGCACTGCTTTGCCGACGGCCCCACTGCCCACCACACTCGATGTCGACATTGTGGTGCTCGTGGTGGTGGCCGTCAGTGTGGCCGTTGTATCTGTTGGCGCATTAAGCGCTTGCAATTTCTTCAAATAGGCGTCAAGAAATGTCGCCGGCCGTTGTAGCGCTTTATTGTTATTGTTATTGTTATTATTGTCGTTACTGTTAGTATTRCTGCCGCCATTGCTACTGCTGCGCGTCGGTGCTGACGGTGGCGGCGCTGGTTGTGTGTTTTGTTGTTGTTGTGCACTCACGCTTATTGCTGTTGCTGTATTAAACTTACGTTTCTGTTGCTTGTCATCGATTGCCTCATTGCTCGCGTCATCATCCGCGTCCACATTGCTGTCATTCACATTGTCCTCGTTGTCATCGATATCGTCCGCATTGTTGCGATTGCTGTTGTCCAGCAACGCCGACTGTTGCTGTAATTTGGCGGCCGCACTCACCGTATTGCTATAATTTGAATTAGTTGTGTTGGTTGTTACGGTTTGCTTTACTGTTGCTGTACGTTTCCTATTACTCAAAATACTACTACTACTATCGCCAGCGCTGACGTTGTCGCCAGTGTGCGCTCGCAGGAAACCTAAATAATATTGTAACTGTTTGCGTAATTCATGCGTGTAAATTTGGAAGAGGTTAGGTTGTGCGGTTGGTGGTGTTGTTGTTGTGGTTGTGGTGGTTGGTTTGCGCTGTTGAATTTGTGTTAATTTTGCCAATYTGGTTGTGTGTTGGTGTGGTTGGATTTCGGGTTCTGATTTGCTTTGTGTTAGCATMGTTTTTGCTTTGGCATTATTTTCGTWCACTACGCTCACTATASGCTGTTTTTCGCTTTTGTTAAGGTCAATATTCTCAGCAACTTGCAACGCGCCAGTATCCCCAACAACTGTTTGCTTGTCAAGCKTCGCTTGATTCTTCTCTAAATTCAAAAGCTCAACATTAACCCTTGCAATATTGTGCTCATATTTTTCCTGCTGTTTCACGCTATTGTCACTGCTACCATTACTACTACTATTACTACCTGAACTACTACTATTTGCGCTACTAACACCACTACTACTRCTCGTACTGCTGCTCACGCTCGTTTGTACAACGACTGCGCCCTGCGGCATATGAGTGAATGCCACTTTGTCTGCCACTTCCGCCTTTGSGGCTGTATCTATGGTTGCCACATCGGCGGCATTTGTGGCGGCGCCGGTCAGCGCGTTCACCTGCGCCGCTTGTCCCAATAGCTGTTGCCATTGTGGATTCTGTGCTAAAAACCTGGCTAAAAATTCTAAAGTACCCTGTTGCACTTGCCGTTGCTGATTGTTGTTGTGTTGGTGTCGTGAGTGTGTCTCCAAGGTGATTGTGGTGCGTGAGTCCGTTTGCGTCGGTGTATGTGTATTGCTGGTGGTTATCGTTTTAGTTGTAATACGTTTGGGATCGGAAGTGTCGTCGACTTCACGTGAGGTCTTCTCCACCGTATTACCGAAACGTTGCTGAGTTGTTGGTGTACTCTTAGCTAAGACTTTCGGTAGATCCTGCTCTTCTTCGCTACTTATATTCTCCCCCTCATCTTCTTCTTCGCTACTACTATCAGTATTTTCGGTGCCACTGTTGTTGTCGCTGTATTGTTGTAGTTTTGTGTTTAATTTTTTTTTCATTTCAGTTTTGTGTTAGCGGTGTTGTTATGTTATCGATTGTTTTTTGGGTTGCAATTTTTTGTGTTGTTGTTAAGCAGTTGTTTGTTGTGGTTTTGGGTATGTAAAAATTTGGTTGGATTATTTTGTAGTAAATTTCAAACTATTTACATTGAACATGTACATATATACAAAAATTTACAAATTCGAAAATAAAATCAACTGTGTTTTAGTGTAAGTGTTTATATGTGTAGGTAAAAAGTGTAAATATAKTGTTCACAAAAGTATATATGTACATTTTGTATAAAATATATTATAAATTTTGCTAACTAAAAACTTTCATCTATAGGCAATAAATTTGTTTTTGTACAACAAAATATTATGCATTAAAAATTTGCACCAAAAATTGTTAAACAAAAGACCAGTTAACTGTAAATTATTGTTTAAAAAATTGCTTCTTATTTAAAGCCAACGAGTAACGTTATTGTAAACAGTTATAACTGTAAAAGTCACCATAGTAGTAACAATGACCGATACCGTTATATAGTAAAATAAAATTGTTTAACCAAATGAATAATAATAAACTACAAAACTATAAAAATTTACTACTAAAAACTTGATATTTAGAGATACATATTTTCATTAAATAAAAAATTWAATTTTGAAATATAAACACCTATATTAGATTTGGCGATTGAAAAAGCGTATACTTACTTATAAGAACGGTAAGCTGGTATGACATTTGAAGTAACTGGCGTACACCGACCGTCCAGGCATGTCTAGCGTGGAGAGTGCATTTTTTATAAATTAAATTTTTTCAGAAAAATTAGATTCTTGTTTTCAATGCAATTGCAAAATTATATTACTCTCAAGAAACTCTCCAAAATATAAAATATTTAATACTGCAATTACTTACCAGYCCGCTGCCACATGTGGAACCCTCCGCAGCCGGCCGATATGCCACACAGTAGCCCGTCTGCGCATCAAAACAGAATAGTTGCGCGCACACGCGCTCATCCTTGAAGCAAGCGTACGTGCCGCGATCGCGACGACACTGCGCGTCCAACGAGAGCAATGTGCCGGGCAATGCGCGTCCCAGCGCGCTGTCCTCATGCGGTGCATTGTGCAARCAGGTGGCGGTGTCGCCGCTATAAWGAATTAACAAAAACAATATTAAAAATAAAAAAATTTGCTTTTGTTTTGCGCTACTCACTTCAAAAAGTGATGGAAACTCTGTATGGTGCATGGTGACCACCGGAAACCGCGCTCGGTGTGTCGCAAATCGGACATTATGTAGCCGTCCTCCCAGCGGCAGCGCTGCGCCCCCGGACCRCCAAGGTAGCTGGGTGGTGGTGAGCCGTCGTGCACGGCGCCGAGCCTGTGTATATGTATGAAATAGTATGTCAGAAATGTGTGGGCAAAAATCGTACAGTTGGCAGTTATAATTTGTGTTTTTGTTTTCAACGTTTGTTTTTGCAAAATACCATATTCAAGTGTGTTAATTATTTCTTGCAATATTGGCTGACGAAGGAAATGCAAACGAGTTTGTCTGCATGTTAATGCGCATGTGTCAATGGTGACAGCGGAAATCGCTTTAATAGTTGGGCTAGGCAATTGCCTAGAAACGTTGTCAAGTGTTTTTTCGCGTTTTCAGCATGTTTGAGTTTTTGTTGCTGTTTTTAAGAAAAAATGTTTTAGTCTAGTAAAAAGTTGTACTTTACGAAACACTCTGTGCTGGGATGAGAGTAAACTTTAAGTTGGTGAGTTATCGATAATAGTTGTATGTATCGCCTCTTATTGGTTCAAACTAATCAGCGCTTTCTTTATGAGTGACTCTTATAAGAGTATGAAGAAAATGTTGTGAAAGTTTTTCTTTTCAAATATGTTAAGTGTCACGGATACCCTATAAAATATGTAGCTATAGACACGTGACGAGCGATCCATGTCCGTTTGTCTGTCCTTTGAGATATCACATTGAGGTTGCACACGTCCTTTTCTTACCAAGAAACTCTACATTTGTCAGAACCGCCGATATCGGCCGATCCAAATTAAGTTCTTGTATGGAAAACTGTTTCATTTTATAATTGACAACAAGTCAACGCTACAATCTACAACATTTGTATAGATATATAACATGTAGGTGTTACACAAAGTTCTTGTATGGAAATTTATTTTATATGATAAGATATCGTCAAGGAATTTTGTCCAGAATATTATTCAAGGCAGTGCTAGAATTTCGAAATAAATTGTTCACAGCGGATCACTATAGCTTATAGCTGTCCTACAAACAGCCCTTTTTTATATTATATTGTAAGAAATGCACCTCTGAATGGTATTAAAGCTTCGATGCAGCCGAAGTTAAAGTTTTTTTTAAATRCATATATGTATATTTAAAAATATAAACATATTAAATTTTGTTGTAAACTATATATGTTTCTTAATACTTACAAGTGTCCAACTTCATGGGCAGCCACAATGATACCGCTGAAACCGCCGGTATCCTCAATGATGGCAACACTGTTGACTTTTTCCAAACGCTTGTTCACAACGCAGGCACCGCCAACATATGCAAAACCTTTTCGTATGCGTTTRTATAACAAATACCATAAAATTTTTTGCAATGCAAACACCATACATTGATTGAAGACAAAAAAGTGTAAGAAAAAACTTAGCAATTAGTACAAGAATATATATGTTTGTGTGCGCATAGTTATCTAAGCAAGCAGTAGGAAGTTGATAATTTACGCAAAAATTAAACCGAAACCATGACTTAAAAAATAATAAAAAATAGATAAAAAATTACCAGTTTTTTTTTGTTAGAAATAACTTTGTGCTGAGAAATATGTGCAAACCAGTAAGTGAAAAAATTGCTAAAATTGCTGGCCAGCAGCTAGTAGCATTTATTGCAATATTTCGCTTAAAAAAGCTGGTAATCCATTCTAAATTTCTGTGCTAGTATGTGTGACAAGGTATTTGATGTATTTGAGGCGTGACGCAATTATGACATAAAATATGAGTATGAACACCGATCAGCAATCAATTAATACATTTTTTTTTTTTTCAAAAGCAAATGTGTTGTAAAATAAGCTGTGAATTTTTATGATAAGATCAGTGCAAAAAGTCGGATGAGTGTTTTTATTATTTTTATATGAAAAAATATTATATATGTACATATTCTTGCATAACATTACCTCACCATACCTTGCATACCTTTCTAAAGTAGCATTTTTTTGTAGTTTTTGGCAATAAAATGCTAACCCGCATTTTTAATTTTAATATAATTATTTTGAAAAATTTTTATTTATAAGTAACCAACACCAAAAACAACCTTTCGAGCTATGCTCGAATCTTACAAACTATCCCCGAATTTTACAAAGGAACTTCGAAATTCACGAACTATATTCAAAAGTCGTTATTTAAAAATGTCTTATTTAAAGTAAATACGCATATGTGGTTTTCTCTTAATTTCCTGTTCTTATTCTTTAATCTATTTGCATTMAAAAGTAAATAATGCAGTTTACCAATATCACTGGTAATAAATCTTATCACTGGAAATTGGTTCTCTTTGTATTTCTATAAATTAATTTTTGATCTTTATAATCTAGTTTTCGRCATTGCAGTGACAATTTGAAATTTTTTGCAATAAAGTCTCATTCCTATTTTCATTTTGTTTTACTAACAAATATCATGTTCGTCCTTTAAAACAGTTTCCTATATTCGCAAGTGTTTTCCTGCTGCTTTGAGCTTTTGTCTATGACAAAAGTAGTATTTATGCTATCACTTCTATTACTGATCGTTTGAAAATCTTTTTCTTATAAAAAGGCTTTAAAAAGATTAGCTGACAAGAAACTATACTATATAATTTTGCCAGTTCATTTCTAACTTGTTGTTGTAATCCAACTTTGCATAGCATAATGTGTGTGACAAACGAACTATTGTGTACTCAGCTTAAAGATGTTTATCGATTGCTTATATTGATAGACTTCCTTACGGGGCATCTCGACAGGCAAAAGTTTATGGTATACTAACCAGGAGATATACTACTCTTAGAGGAGAAAAAGGTGGATGGGTGCAGGAAGTCTGGAATGTGGGCTGATGTGGTATATGAACTACATTTATGCTACTACAAGGAAATTGCGTTATTCGACCCTGTTGTAGTTCAAATCTGAAAAGAATTGTTAAAGTCCTGTCCTTCCTCCCATAAAATATATTTAAGAAGATTTCCAAATCGTGAAAACCTCTGAATTCCAGAAATGGATTTAGCCAGTATCTTGGTCTTCTTTTTTTGTTTCTTTATGAATTTCATAAGGTCTTARAATTTTTAAGTGCTTCTGTAGCTTCTATGATCGACACCATTTCGCAAATGATTATGCAATGATAACAAATGTACACATACAGATTTAGAATAGGCAATGGCAATAGTTAGTATGCCATCAAATTTCGCCTGTYGAGATGCCTCGTAATAACGGCATAGTATAAATATTTGTTGGAAATTTTAAGCGTTAATTGTTTGTGAAAAAAATCTGAGGATCCAAATGACAAAAAAATATGTTATTATACTATCTATTACTTAAATTGAATGATTTGGCTTAATCGAAAATACAATACTTTTGGCTAGAGAAAAGTATATAGAGAGAATATTAAAAAAAAAAAAATAATAATAAAATAACTTTAGATAAAATAAGGTAAAACATTTAAAGCATAAATTACTACTTAAAAGATAGCAGAGTTCAAAAAGATATAAAATAAACTTTAAATGTAGGAAAGAAAATATCACAGTTCTGCCAGCAGTAGGTATCAGCTGCGCTCATCGTTGACATAAAGCGCTGCAAGCGTGTGAAATGCGCTTAATTACTTTCGACATATTTACACTTTTAGTAAAAGGAAATTTAATTTTGTTTTTATTTTACAAATAAAAGTTTTCAAAGAATATCACGTGCTCTGTTTTAAGGCGAGAGTAAAGAAAAGTTGAAGAGAAAACGTGCTTGAGATTCGATTCGACGAGAAATATTACACACAGTTTGAATGATTTGATGTGACGAATGTTTAAATGACACTTGTGTTTCTGTTTTAYTTTATAAGGTAAAGTTTTATGCTTTTTACTGCGCTTCAAACTCCTCTTTCTCTTTATGTACATTTCGTTTTTGCGTCAAATTGACATTTACCTGCTGTACCACGATTACATTCGCCATAAGCTGTTGTACGTCTGCACATATCAAGTCTGTGTTGCGAAACGAGTTGTTTTTAAAGTTAATGAGAAAATAAGTTATTAAATACGATATTATAATTACTAAATTTTTATTACGGCATAAGAAAGAGTTCATATTAAAGAGGAGATTTGATAGATTTAGCAAGTTCTGGTGTTTAAATTCAGTCAGTAAAGGGTGTGAAGTAGAATGTTCTTAGGATAATTGAAATACTCTACTCAATATATTTTATTAAGTTGGCGTAAGGTTCACACGATAAAAYTAACCCTCCTGCGATGTTATTATACTTTATTTTTATGTATTTTCAATCATTTGCTTGCAAATAGCATAATTTAAATTTACGATATATGATTACGATATAACTAATTTATTATTATATCGAAGTTTTTCATCATAAAATGCTAAAATTTAAAAGTACTCTGACTAAAACTCTTAAATACGATATTTAGAAGTTACGATATATACTTCTGCACCAAAATTTCTAAACTTTTGCTATTGCATTTCGCTTTAAAAAGTTTAAAATAACTGCTAAATTTAAAACATACTTAACTTTAACGAATGGGACTAAATTACGAARTATTTTAAATTTACGATATAAGTTTCAGTTTTTCTCTGAATTATTGATTTCTCCGAGTTATGAGATTCCTGTAAAGGGGCATCTTTAGTTTACGATATTACTACACGGTGCTAAAAAGAGGGCGCTTCAACACAGCTTATAATATAATCTTTTACTGTGCACACGATATTTTCACTTATTAAAAACGCGTCCGTAATATATTATTAATTTATTATTAAAATTACATTAGAATAAATTTATTTTGCTTCATAAGGAAACGATATGCAGTTATTAAATATGAATACAATTCATAAAACCCACCTCCATTAACTTTATTAAGCATTTCAATACTAACATTAGCAAAATTTCTGTGATATCCGCCAACTTAGATTAACGATATTAGATTTTAGCTTGTTAAAAGCACTTAAAACTGTTACATTTTACATTTACTGAACAGAAGCAATTATAATTGTCTATAGACACCAACCAACCAACRAAATAATAAAACCGTTAGCGTAAGATATGTGTTCAATCTACGATATTTGTAAAATCAGTGTAATTTTGAATGTGCTGAAATAAAAACTTGAATGTGTGTGTATGTGTGCACTTATGTGGTGTTCTTGCCTGGGTATTCAATCATTTTTACATTTTGTTGTTGCGATGTTTACTTTATTTTCGTGTTTTTGATGTATTGTATGTACTAAGTATGTGCTGTAAATGTTTGTCGCTAACAGTTAAAACTTTATACTATACATACATATGTGYGCTCTCGTCAATTGCTATTCTTACGATAAACCCCATAAAAAAGCTTCAAATGTATTATTCGGGTTAATTTCCAAACGAATTAAGATTTCGAACTACTTAAGAAACTAGTTGTAAAAAATGGTAGATTTCAGATTTTTACCCGCAGTGCCTTTGGTGCAACGACCGCCTTTACGTCTTCGGCACATATCATACCTGTATTATGTATATATTTGAGTATAAGCGTATTGAATTTTTACGATAAACGAAATAAAGTGTAGAAAAGTAGTTAAACAGCAAGAAAAATAGCAAAAGAAGCTTTTAAGTGTTAAGAAATAGACATATTTTAAATGAAAATAAGAGAAAATAATTTGGAGTATTTGAAAAAATTATTGTAAAAATGTGGAGAAAAATCTCCACAGTATTAAGACAACAGCTGTCGACAAGTGCGCCAATTAAATGTTCACACCTGCCTTCTAGCGCAGCTGAGATTTGATTTTTTGATTTCAACTTTTATTTTTTGTACTCGTAATTTTATTTTTTTCATATTTTTTTGTAAAATTTCAAAGGCTTTTTAAATATTTTTTGTTTGTAAGTTTTTAAAGTTGTTTTAATATTTCTTTTGTAAATTTCAAAGTTTTTTCTTTTATATATATTTTTTTTTTGTTGTAAATTTTCTACGTGCTCTACTCACTTGGTTATCGCCACAGCAATATCGTAGACGGGCAAACGGCGCTCACGGAATAAATATTTACCCATATCGGTTAAGGCAGCCGCTGAATCGATGGCATCTCGTCCGACACGATTCCTTTCCAGGTATGGTGTTGCATCTCTTCCCTGTTGTCATCACCACATATATTTTCGTATAAATATGCGCAAAAGCCGTGATGAAGTCACATTTAGGTGCAAAAAATGTGAAAAAAGAAATTCAAAGAAAAACACGAAATTAAGATTATTGTGTAACGAAAAAATCAAAAAGAAAAATAAAAATAAAACGAAATAAACAAATGAAATAAATAACAATATAACGAATGAATGGCAACAATATGACCGGTGTTTACGTGTTTTAGATGCGAAATTGGTCGAGTGGCAGTATTTGAGTAGGAAGTCAGAAGTTGTCAACGAAATCAGGTGACATTTTTTTCGAAAAAAAATTAATACGAGAGAAAAAAGTAAAAAAAAACGAGTGCAGTAATGTTGCAAAAATTTTCTTCAAAATATGTTTTGTATTAATTTGGCTAAATTTGCAAGTTATGGGGACGGCAGTTGAGCACAATTATCGATAGCAAAACAATCAATATTTAAGTATTATAATATCAATTATACAAGTATATAAGTAAATCATGTCTACTTGAATTTCCTATTCAGTTGTCATAAGTAATATACTAAGGTRTTCCTAAGCACTTTTACAACGCCCATGGATCATTGCTGTCAATTTGGAATTACCATACGATTTCTGCAACACCACAAGTGTCAATCAAACTTTAAAATTAGCTTAAATAAATTACTAATCATGATATAAATCATATATAATAATAAATGCAGCTGTATTCACAATGTCAGTTAAATGTTTTACACACTAACAACAGTGTCTGCTGTTCTGCTAAATTCAATTTACTGATTTAGCGGACAACTATAATGTAAGCATGTAGATTGGGAATGATAAAATACATATTGCGGGCGTACGGTTAAAAGAAATATAAGAAAAGTACTAGAAATCGTTTAACTCACAAAGCAAAGCTGAACTACTATTTTTTTAATAATTTCACTTCATATTTTTCGTTTTCAACTTTGACCTTAATAGTCACAAGCAATTTCAATTTTTATTTTTTTTTCTTAGATATTTTTATTTACAAAAAAATAATGTTTACGGTTTACAGTTCAGTTTTTAAACTAATTTATTGTATAATTGATTAAATATTCTTCTTCTCCTATTTTTTCAGGAAAAGGCCAATAGTCTACGCCAATGAAAAGGACCGAACGATGATGACGACCGCTGCWAACGCATTACGGATTATGATTTCAAGGCATGCACATGGAATGTCCGGTCCCTTAATTGGGAAGGTGCTGTTATCCAGCTAGTTTATGTATGTCCTCGTAAGACTAACTATGGGGCGGTATTTCAAGCTTCAAGCGAAACTATTCTTTTTCGGAAAAGGTAAAAGAATAACTGGTAAGATGAGGAGTGCCTTGTAGCGGCGGAGAGAAACAGCCTGTCTGCCTCGCAACGTTACAGTCGACCACAACACGTGCCAAATGRGATATATATCGAGAGTTGAAGAGGGAAGCGAGAYGCACTTGTAGACAGGGGTAAAGTTAAAAAATTATACGAAAAGAAGTGGCGTCTAAAAAGCGGCTCAGAATGGATCTAGTGACAGATGTACTGAACATGRAAAATGATGGAGGGAACATTTCAGCAGCTTTCTGAATGGCAGTGAAAGCATAACACCAGGAGATGGATCGATGTATTGCCGGCCAAGCTATTCAAATACRGCAGGGAAGAACTGATAAGGAACATGCATCAGCTTCTTTGTAGACGATTGGAATTTAAGTGTGGCCCAATCGACAAAAAGGGAGACCTCTCAATCTGCRTCAACTACYTCCTCAACATCACATTTAAGGTTCCATCGAGAGTACTGTGAAAGACTAAAGCTCACAGTTAAAAAACTGATTGGACCTTATCAGTGTGGCTTTAGGCCTGGAAAATCAACAACTGACCAAATCCCAAACTCGGCTATAACTGCGTAAACGATGAAAAAATTTCGRTAAGAGTTGCCAATTGGGACTTAAGAAACTCATAGAAACTTTAACAGAAATCTCTTGTAACACGGTTGAATAACTAACGAGTCATTTAATTGATAGTTGGCAAGGTTCATTTAATATTCTTCATTTAACTTACAATAGTCACAATTCCGTCCCTACAACAGTCGGATCTATGCAATCGTAACGGACGCTGACCATTTGCTTTCAAGCCGGTAATACTTGAAAAAAGTTTTTAGCATAATGTTTTCTAAACTTACAACTCAACTACCACAAGTGTTGAAAAGTCCATTTAATGAGCTCAAAGTRACATAGATATACGAGTACTAAAGCCTACCTCGAATAGATTAAGTATTTCAAGAAAATAGCTATAAACGGAGGACCAGAAATTCTTTGAAGAAATAGATCTTTTTCACCATAACACTTCCTCTACTTGTTGATATTAGTTCATTAGGGAGATGAAAATCACAATTTTCAAGTTAGACAAGAATACATAGATGGTTACTTTGTTGATGGTTATAAAATTKAATGTGTTCATAGCTTACAAGAATCATAGTGTACAAGAATGAGRGCATTAGGTGCAGTTTGATTTCATTGCAATGCAAAGTGGAAAAGTGAAATTCAAAGTGACAAAATGTATAGGTGATTATATAAAAAACTGCACCTGTTACAGCTACCCTTTGCCCTTTTGAAATTACAACTACGCTACGAAAATGGTTAGCCAAAAGTAATAAATGTATATGAGAAAAAACTACGATCAAAACCTGTAATCAAAAGTGAAGAAGTCTCAAACACCATTTGCCACAACCATCAGCTGGAACACGTTTAACCTTTTCGTGCCAACAGTTAGACGCCAGCTAATAATGGATGCTACGTACGAAACTAACGGTAACTGATTGAAATAAAAACAAACAACAACAAGCAATAGCAACAACATTTGTTGTGCTTTGACAAGCCAAAACGATGCTATTGCCAGCACAACAGTTATACTAATGTGCACTTAGTTGAAAAAGTTGCATCCTCGAATGAAACGCTGTAAATATACAAATACACACGCACAAATATAATAACGAAACGTCCATTGCAATTTACTAACCTTTAAAATCCAATATTAGTGGTATTATGCAATGGAAATGTTAAGATTTCCAACGGTATGCCGAGGGAGGTGGCAACGAAATGTGGTTGGCATTCGCTTCGGCTATGCTAAGTATGTTGTTGYTGTTGGCGCTGTTGGCGCTGTCATTAAGCGCATACGTGTTGCGTCAGCGAYGTAGCAGACGGCATAACGATAAAGTGCTCGGTAAAGGAAAACAGCAAACAGCTATTGATCTGCTATTTTAAAGGTAAATAGTAAAGCTGAGCTTTGTTTATGGTGCCAAGCGGTAGCCGAAGATGCATGATCTACACGCGTGCGCATGTAACGGCCTTACAACGGACTGACAATACAATTGCAATTTACTACAAGTGCGGTTTATTTGCATATGCCAAGCAAACACAAAGCGGAAACCAATTTCCGTTGCAATGCTGCAGATGCGCAGCAGCCAATGAAGTAAATAGACACACAAAAACAAGACAAAAAATAAAAATTGACTGCAGCAGCTGTTGGCAACAGCTGATAGAGTTCGCGTTAGTGGCGAAGAAGCGCGATTCGTTTTACATTTTGCGCGTTTTTGCCAATTGGTAGTGCTGTCATTGGTGGTGATGCTTTCTGCTTGCTATGCAACCATGTATGTCAGTTAGACAGTACATAGTGGCAGCAACATTCGACAATGCACAAAGTCAAGACGAAAATAAAGTCAAAGTCGTTCAACGCGGTTGCTGTGCTTCCCATACATTCAAGATAAGTATTTGAATTAGTTCCAATMCACTTGATATTAAAATTTGAATGCAATTGCATTGCCGCTGAAGGTGAGCGCTGTACGTTGAAGCGTGTAAGTGTTGCAAGCGCGCTTGCGCAGAAGCTACAGCTGGAATGCTGCAGTTCTAAGTGCCTAAAAATTATTGTTTACATATTTGCGACCACTTAACAGTTGGCAAATGGTGCAAAGGCTTAAAGCGCTTACTACAAATCGTGAGTTGAGTGCASGCAATGTGTGCCAAATACGTCTATTTGACATCAAAATGTTGTAAAAATATGAAAAAGTTGAAAAATTTCAAGTTTCGTCTGTCACGCACAAAAACGATCGCTTGCTACGCTGCATTTCGATTAAAACACCGTAGATCGACGGCGTTCTGCTTCAGCTGTCAAATGAGCAGCGTCTGCTGTTGATTTTATATATATTCTCCAATATTTATGCATTTGTTCCAAACATTTTTCAACACATCTGCGTGCAGGCATTTATAATGTTTATTGTGCGATTCTGCCGAAAATTAATAACATTTCGTATATGTCCTTGATGCGATTTTTATAACCAAAATTCGATTATAATTCAATCATTGACAAGTGCATAAAGTTAACGAATTGTTGTTGGTATTGATTTGGGTTTCGCTGATTTGCCCATTAAAAGCATTCATTATTATATCTTAAAAGCAATGTGAGTGGAAATTTRCATGCAACACCGCAGAGTGAAAAGGGGCAATGCACCTATGTAAGTAACTTATATATTGAGGAAATCATTTGCACAGAGAATCCATGTTTATTTACATCCAATGACTCAACACGCTTTGGCACCATGCACATCACTAATAAGGCGGTAATGACCAAATTTATCGAATTTAAAAGTAATGAAGAGCTARTTACATTACTACGAAATAAAGTTTAGTTATTTAACATTTAATAATTCGCAAATCAAATACAGATTCGCGAATACTGATTGTGTGAAAATGCTTAAAACCGAAAAGTTATTTGGAAAAATGAAGAAGCATATATCTATAGACTTATTAATGAAATTTTGCTGTCCCTAATGTTGTATTTTAACTTGMGATAATTACTCTTCTTCTTCTCCTACTTTACTGGCGTAGACACCACTTACGCGGTTATAGCCGAGTCGTATCTTCTTTCGCAATGTGGCGCCAAYTGAAGATWGTAAGCCAGGCCCTTCTCTGCCTGGTATTTCCTCTTCTTCTGCTTCCTCYGGCGGGTGCTGCGTCGAATACTTTTTAAACTGGAGAGTTTTCGTCCATTTTGACGACATGACCAAGCCACCGTTTCCACTGTTTTTTAAGGGAGGTAAAAAAAATTTTTTTTTGCGAGTTTATTTCTTAAATATGGATTGGATAGGGTAATTTTTTTACGTCACTCTTTTATAAACTTTAAACGCGATTTTCTCAAAACTACTTTTTGAAAGGTCGTGTTCACCGGTAGTTCAAAAATTGGCGCTCTTCGTCGATTTCAAAGCTGCTTTTGGCTGCATGAAAAACAGCTGTCTTTATGCCGCAATGTCTGAATTTATCTGCTGCCTAAACTCAGTTGAGCAATACCAAAATGTCCGTYAGGTACGGGCCGTTCGAAACCAAACGAGGTTTCAGACAAGGCGACTACTTTTCRTTCGACTTCTTCAATCTACTCTTGCAGAAAATAATTCGAGCTACAGAATTAAATAGAGAAGATACCAACTTYTATAAGAGTGTACAGCTGCTGGTTTACCCGAACAACTACGCCGTTAGTTCTGCTTTCTCCAGAATGGATAAGGAAGCGAAGCAAATGGGTATGGTAATGACAGTCGTCGCACTCGCGACTAGGCTTCCATGTCACTATTGACAGTCATAACTTCTTAGTCGTAGATAATTTCGTCGGCACTAGTATTAACATCTGTGCCAAATATCACATCAAAATTTACATTCGTGTTTGGTTTCCGTTTGTCTTTCTGAAGCGCATTCGGCGATTTGTATGAATAGTGAAATTGTTCATCTAAGATATTCCATTAAATTTTTTGTACGAAATCAAATTTATGGCGCTAAAATGTTCAGAATGTTGGAAAAGACATTCGGTGATAATTTTTTTTATCCCAAGCAAGWGTTTTTGATTGGTAAAATTTATTCAATGAAGGCACGAAAACTCGTTGACGACAAACCACGTTTAGGACGGTCAACAACATCAACTGATGATAAACACGTCAATAAAATAAACTTGAGTATTAACGATTAGAAGTTAAAGATCTTACTGGGATCGTTCGTGCGTCGAAAGTATCATGTGAAAACAATTTTGAAAGATCATTTGGGCCTAAAAAAGTGGAAGTCGAAATCACTGATTTTTTTTCGAAAAACAGCGTCGTGGTAAAACGACTGTGAAAAACTGCTTTTCGACTATCACAATTTCATTAAACGTATTATTTCTGGCGGTGAGTATTGGATCTATGCTTACAWCCCGTAAACAGACGATAAATCGGCCGAACATCGTGGAAAAGGTGTGCCGAAGCCGAAAAAAACATGACAAAGCAGCTCAAAAATCAAGGTTCTTCGATTATCGAGGTGTGGTGTGGTCCGAATTGCTTCTGACCGCCCAAACTGTCAACAAGGAATACTATTTGAGTGTTATGCGTAATTTGTGCGAAGCTATTCGTAAAAAGAGGCTGGAATTATGGACCGCGAACTCTTGGTTTTTGCACCACGATAATACACTATCTCATAGTGCCTTGATTCTTCATKATTTTGTCGCCAACTTTCAACCAATATGATTTAGTTCCGTGTGACTTCTGGCTATTCAGCAAACTCAAACGAACGCTCTGGGGAAATCGTTTTGAGTCAGTTGAAGACGTTGGCATATGTGTATAGGTGGGGAATTGGGATTACTTGAGGGGAATGAAGAATAAATTAGCATTTTAAAATGATGAACAAAGTATTACTATTTTTATTTTCCAACTATCGGGATGCCATTAGAGGCAACGTGAAAACAATGCATAAGATATGTCAAGCCATAAATGTATCAGCTGCCAAGTGTTGCATAAAATAAATTATTGCTCTATTGCACTCTGCAACGGATCGTTGGAAAATTGAAAATAACAAACTACTAGCGGATTATGATCCGAAGACCCTGCAGATAACCGTTATGCGCTGTGGTGGTATGTAATATATGTACATGTGTACATAGATATGTTTATGAGCGCTGGATTCGGTAGTGACATGGTAGCGGCGAGCGAAATAAATTTTCTACGTTAAGCCAGATATGCCAAGTCAGGTCGGGTTTATATATGCTATAYATGTATGTATGCATGTGGAAATGACGGTAACGCGCCAACGTTGGAAAGGCGGTTGTTAAAATTCAATTTTGCAAATAACGATAAAGGAGAAGTCATTTGAAAACGGAGCAACAATCAAATGCTTGACCCCGCCAATAACAAATCGCCAAAAAATGGCGTGCGATTGTGAAATATGGCGGACAGTACTGTGGTATAGTAATAGTACGAGCACATTGTTGTCGGCCACGCGTGTGGGCGTACTTTTGACCATTATGCAAGCACAATGCACGCGGCAGAGGAAAAAGTGCAAGCCRCACAAAATAAAAATATATATACCGAGCGCTAAAACACTGTCCAGTCGTTGCAGATCGCTGTGTAATGTTTTTTGTGGCAAAAACAGTGAAACCGCCATCATAAAAATTGTGATAAGATATTGCAAATATAGACAAAAATTATGTAAAAAAATAAATATATTTTTTTTAAGCATTAAGACAACAAATAAAACAACAACAAACATGTATAACGGTATTACTAAATTGGTATGTTGCAATACCAGCGAAATAAATTTGAAGCTATCAGCGCGTGGGCCTACAAGTTGTCCAACTTAAGTAAATAAATGTCGCGCAAACATGCATATGAACGAACATACACACTTACATATATACAAACACACATAAATGCATACAGACATACATACGTATGTGAAAATTCAATCAGCTAGCTGCTTGCTTATCCGAAACGCTACGCCAGCCGCTTGCAACAGCAATTTTCCTTGAGTATTTACCACCAACCAAACGCAGSGCGCACACGCACGCCAATTGACAGTCGTTAAGATTTATTACTGGCTATAAGCAAATTTGCGCAAATCTCTAATTCGTAGGAAAATAAATTAAGTATGTGAACTCTTGAATGACTTACTAAGTAAAGCACTGTAAGCGCAGAAAATTAATATAAACAGCAGTCAATAAATCATTGGTGGCTTCACAGCTGACTGCAGCCACACACACACAGCTGCACGCATGTGCCGAATGTGTTGCCAATGAAATAGGAACAAAATTGCGCTGCTGTGACCGAAACTCGTATCAGTCTCGACGGCTCCTTGCGGAAATCTAGCGCGTTTASTCTGCAAATGACCAAACCCAAACGACCGCAGACAAAAAGCAGCAACAATACGGCCAAAAAAATAAGTAAATCACACGTTTTTGTGACGGTTGTCAAAGGCGTGAATTCTGTCTGTCATTCGACTTACGAAAGTAAACCGGTAACGCCGTCGCTGTTATAGTTTCTGGACGCTGAATAGAGCGGCGTGGCTTTGAAAATTGTGAAAAAATTATATCCGCGCTGAGCGCTGTGCCATGCAGTGAAATATATCTGCAAATACATTTATTTTAATTCAAAGTTAATGCCTCGGTGTGACGTTGTGCYGTCGCCCGCGCACCCTGCACTGCGCTCGGCCTCATGCGGTATATGCGGATATATGTTGTCGCGTTGCTGCTGTATACTGTGGTGTKTGTGAAGTTTAGGCGTGTGGCTTTAAAAAAATTGACGCAATACTTTTGACAAATATACTCGTACCGAAAATTATGTAAAATGCCAATTAAGCAATTTGAAGTAATATGCAGTCGCGTTTAAGTGCATAGCTGGCGTATGCAGTGTTGAAAACTGTTGACTAGTCTTGGGCAAATGTATAAAGTGCAGAAAAAACTCAGAAGTCCACTTGATTATTAAATTGTTAGTCAAGAAAATGTAATTGACCAGCAGAGAACTGAAATCAGGAAATTCAGGAAACGAGCGACCTATATTTTTAGTTGTCTGCGGTAACACCATTTAATTCTCGTTTTGAGGGGTGTAATTCATACTATTAATTTGTTATTGTCTTAGTTTAATTGTATGTATGACAGCTATGTGCTATAGTGGTCGATTCTAGGAAAATTCTTCGGATATTGCATAGTTGATTTCGTTTACCATACAAGATCTTGAATATATATACTTTAAAGAGTCACTGACTTTTCAAGCGTCGTGGCGAACTTAAGAAACCAAGTTCGGGACATAAAATTGAATAATTGCTAGTCATATCTTCAACTTTCGGATTTTGGTTTATGCAAAATTTGAGGTTATACTAAGGTATTGAACTAAATTTTAGTTGTGTGGATGCTTAATTGCTCGTAAATCTTTTATTTCAGCTATGGATTCATTAAGACATGTGACTGCTTCAGGTTGGTCTTCCACACGATAATTCTGAATGCGTATGAAATTGCAAAAAAATAATCCTGGGTCTACTTGCTAACCAACTGATGAAAAAATTTTAAATAATCTTAATTATATGTATTGGCAAAGTCAACTTTATATAATCTCATTATTTCATGCTGCGTATCGCAATTTTACCGGCAAACTATCGGTTCTACAAGTTCTGAAGCAGCGTCTACATCATGGTCACTAATCTAATTTATCCGAACTAAGTAATAGAGACTATACCTCTGATATAGAAACCACGTTTAAACTAAAGAAAAATGCCATAATACAATTTTGGCAAAAATCTGAAAGGCCTCAACGCAGACCGCTTAGCAACTGCAGCAATTAAAAATTGTGAATTGACCTGTTTGAGGTTAGAAATATTAAAAAACATGTACAAAATGTAGAAAAAAAGAACAACAACTTAAGCGCAATCAGGCATGTTCTTAATTGCCTATGCGTGAATTAATTAAGAAACGCCAGCAGCGCTTAGTAATAAAACAGCTGCTAACTACAGGGTGGCAGTAACAAATAAATAAAAACAGACCGGTRAAAAAACAAATATTTCAGGATTTTTTTTTATTCGCAAAAAGATTAAAGCAATTTTCTAGATATGTTCTCAAAAACGTTGAGTTGAAATGAAGGTATATCGCAAACTTCTGCGCGTCTAGACACCCAGAAACTGTATAGCTGGCACATTATTTTTGCTATTTTCCATTAATTATATTTTTTTTACAACCTTTTTACTGCCTAGCGACATCAGTCAGAATTTCCAGTATTTTTGCAATTCATGTTTCAATGGTCAGCCGAAAATGTGCCTCATCATCACTACCAACTTACAAGCACTTTGACCACAATTCTGTGCAGTTGGGCATAGCGACAGCTGGCGCTTGTACGTTTTGCGTAAATTGTACAGTTGCGCAGCTCCAGCAAGATTTATCGCAAGTGTGTGAGTGTGTGTGCGTGCAACAAAGGCGAATGTTAACAATATTGCGTCTTAAGTAGGTGGCCCAGTCAAGCGAGCGTGACCAAGTTGCAAGCGAGAGTGATGCGTCGATGCTTGGCCGCCGGTGCTGTTTGCGATGACCTTCAATTAATGTTGTTKTTGTTTTATGTATTTTTTTGTAAATAAATTTTACCATCACTTGTTTAATTGTGTCTTCTTTCGGTCGCTGAAGCTATAGAAATCAAAGAGGCATTGCAAATTAGCCATATTTAGTAATGTCGCGTATTACGCAATCTGTAGTCGACAAATCGACATTTCGATTGAGCGTCTCCAATGTATTGAGCAATCACTGTAAGTTGATGCTTAACGAGCTTAAAGAGTTTTTGATTTATGGACATGCATGCTTGAATACGATATATTCTTCGGGGTCATATAGAAATCAAGAATTGTAGAAGTGTAACCGTCGGAGTAGTTTATTAACTCTAAGTGAACATCGCCTGTTTTTTTTTTTTTAATTTATACTCAAATCTGATTTAGAAAGAATAATTAATATTTTTATATAATATTTGTAAAATATCGCCTGTAGAAAGGCTTAGTGCGTATAGAACAAGTTTAGTAAAAATCTTATAAGTAATTTCATTTTATTCTTGAATCATTATTCGTACTAAAATGCGCAAAAAAACACTTTCAGTAACTGAAGAAGTGAAACACTAAACAAATGATCCATATCAAAGCTTAATAGGATTTTCGTACACTGTACAAGTGTTATAGCAAAACCAGTCACAAACGCTACTGCYTTCCTTCCTTTTCCTTTCCTAGCGAGCAAATGTGTGAACAGTTGAGCCCATAGCAAAAACGCAGAAATCAGCCATCTTTGTTTGATTTCGTTTGAATAATGTTGCCATTGCTCAATACGCATATATAGTTTTGTACACATCTAWGYTTTCAATTACAWTTTTTCATAATRTAAAATATCRAAACTGAAAASAAACTATTAAAAATAGTTTATATATTTATAAATAATAGCATTCARCCTCTGATTTTGAGTTATTTTACGAAAAGTTCAAACATATTGAACTGATTGAATTATAAAAGTTGATACTTATTACAGTATATAGATATTGGCAACCCTGCGTTGTGAGAGAGCAATCAGCTGACACGTTTTTATGGCAAAAACCAAAATGCCGTGTATTTCCACGGCATCCTACGTTAAAGAGAGAAGGGAGTAGCGTTTTTCATTGTTCACTTACATTGCGCGCYCATAAGATAGGTCGTATCAGCTGACACCGGCCACGATTCTACGTTATCCACTGTTTCTGCTATTACACTTATTATACAGTCAATTTTAAAAGTTTTATAATGCGAAATAGCATTAATGGCGGTCCTTAAAGTTATTAGCGAAGTACTATATGTCATAAATACTGCACAAACTGAACTTTTTAAACGTCAATGTGTATTAAACACAAAAAAGCTTAATTGGCCAAATACAGGCCCTTTCTCTTTCAAATTTAAACTTAACTCAAGTAGTTCTGTTCGTAATTTATAATGAATTAAGTCACGTTTGAGCAAATCGAATATCTACTAAATAGTAAAATTTTCGCAAAGTTCTTGATTTCAGTTTAAATTAAACTCAACAATTAACTACAAGAATTTTAAGAAAGAAAATAATACATTATATGAAATTACTATACGCARCTGCAACATATGCACTTAATAATTACATGCGTAATTAATTATGGTCAGAACGACGATTTTCCTTTGACAGTGGAGTAAGGTAATACCCAGCGCAGCGTGGTACACATGCGCAGAACTTTTAAGAACAGACAAGTCATTTAACCGCCGTAAGCCATTATACAACAATTGCAATTAATTAAAAATACTTTTAAAATACTTATAATATATATATATATCTGTCTCTTATACACATCTAGATGTGCAGCGTGGTACACATGCGCAGAACTTTTAAGAACAGACAAGTCATTTAACCGCCGTAAGCCATTATACAACAATTGCAATTAATTAAAAAGACTTTTAAAATACTTATAATATATATATATATATATATAAGAACATATATGAACAAGCAATCAAATAAAGTTCGAAGCAAAAAATATAGTCGCTCAGCACATTTAGTTGGACTTTTAAACGGGTTATCGACATTAACGCGCCGCTATGTGTTGCAATCAAGCGTCAAACCATTTGTTCAATGTCCAACGCATAAATGCGTACAAACAATTATTTTATCAAATGCTAAGAAGTCAAAAAAAAAATAAATAAATAAATAAATAAAATAAAAAAGTACATGCAGAAATAAACTGTGCGAAGTAGATAAATAAAGCTGATATACAAATAAGTTGCAAGTCAAACAGTAGTTCAAAATCATTTGGCCGTAAGCGGCTTGTGCATACAGCTGCCATATTTTGCATTAGCCGATTTGTAAAAGCGCATAATTTTCGMACTTTTATTTAAATTTTACATTTGTATTTCGCTTTAGAGCATGAGATAGCRGCGTTACTAATAGTTTGATTGCGTAATATTTGACAGTTGACAACATATAATTGACAGCGGAGCGTTTAGAAGTGAAAAAATGAAAAATACTAACAAAGCGCCGACAAATTTGGATTTTTAAACTAAAACTGGGTCGATAAAGTGGTTAGGGTGACGAGTAAGACACAAGGAGACAATAACGCGTATTGGCTCAGCAATATATTAACTTTTCTCATTCGCTATATACAGCTGAACTCATGTATTATTTTTGTTTGCGTAATAAATTGTCTAATTGCTATGTTTATCAAGTAAACAGTTTCGATAAAGTTTTTATAGCTTTCCTTAATGTTTAAACTCTTMTAAAATATTTAAAAGTTGGCAACGSTATCAACTTAGTTAGCCAACAAAGCGATTAGTGTACTAACCCAGCACTTTAAGTGCCCACAATTCATCATATCATAACTCATTTAAAAAATAAAACAACAAAAAGGCAAGTTTAAAAACGTTGAAGCGAAATATRTAACAATTATTTGCCTGACAGTTTAGCTCTAATTATAGTATTATAAAAATAGTATTTTGTACAAAATAGTTATATTTAAATATTATTTCACATCGAAAATATTGTGTAAACAGCGCTTAATACTCGCATGATATTTATCGATTGCTAGTGCTATCGAAGCATAACTAAACAAAACATGTTTAAATTTCAAATATTTTTTCAAAGACAACAAATTCAAATTTTACAATTTACAACAAATATTTGCATTCCAATAGTAGATTTATATTATATCATATGGTACCAATATTTTTCTAGTTTATTAGCGGATTTTACCAACACCAGCAATGCTATCAGTTTCGCTAGTAATACATAATTTCTAACTAGTTGAATTAGTCTATATTTCTTATATGTACATTTGTATATTATTTGCTGCTCTTTTTTCCTTCTGTGTAGCGATTTTTGTTGCATATTACTTGGGTTTTCGTTTTTTTTTTTGTTTGCTAAGGGGGACAGAAGTTGTTGAGTAATAATTCGTAATTTGAACGGCTAYAATTAAGTAGTTGAAAGAAAAAATACAAATGCCGAGAAACTTTTGATTTTTCTATTAAATTATTGTTACATTGATTTGCTTATGCAATCAATAAATTGTGTTTATTAACAATGGCAAATTTAATTGTACTTGTRTAGTAGCAGTGTTGTGGTCAAAAAGCGTTGAAAAAAAAGCAAACAAGTGAACTGACTGCTGGTAGCTGATAATAAAAAACAGTTTTCATTTGAAAATGAGAGTATGGGAAATGTGATTATTAATTTAAAATGTACTAAATCAGAAATTTTTATACTATAACCGTTTAACTGACCTTGCAAAAGTTACAAATGACGCAAAGCAACATGAAAGCTTATACTGTTATTTAAGTATGCGAGCATAAATCATAGTTTCGGCTTATGAACTGTTCCAGAGATGGCAAATTAGTTCTCAAATTGGAAAAGTAGGAGTAGTAAAGTGATAGAACTCAAGACRAAAGTTCGTGTTAAAACTCACTACAAGCTTCTTATGTGTCTACTATTTAAATCTTGAGTTTAGCTATAGAAAATGCTATTAAAACATATGCCATATCGCTTAAGTGAACTGAAAAGTTTTATATAACGTGTGTTTACTGTATCTCTGCGGTAAGGAGTAGAACACATACTTATATTTATACATAAATACTTTGAAACACAATTATGCTTAATTAACTCATTTGAAAAATAAATATTATTGTTATCASAAACCTGTTAAATTCATGACTAGATTTTGTAATATGTATATCCAATTATATTCTTTTAGATCATACTTACCCTCGAAATAATGATGCCAGCAATGCTAATGCGTATCCTTGGACCTTTCAGCAAACGATAGCGCAAATCAACGCCGTTCCAGAACGAGACAAAGTAACGCTTAACCTGTTGAAATAACATAAAAGRAATAAAAAGAAAAAAGTTAACAACAAAGTAGATAAATAGCTGTACATATAAACATTATTAAAAATAAAGCAATGCTCAGTTATTCTGAAAAACAATAAATGTTCTGCAAAATAGTTATTTCGACTGAGAATTTACGTTAAGAAAAAGAAGAGACCAGCAATACTCYTCTACTACTTGCTGTCTGTCGCGTAAATCTTTCTGCCGTTGGAATGAGTGCACGGCTTGTTGCAGTTGGCTGACAAGCTGCCGACAGTTGTTAGCCAGATTTGATTTATGAAAACGCGATAATGAAAGATTCGTCTGTGGGAGTTAACRTGGTAAAATTTATGGCGAAAAACTCAAAACGAGTGAGCTGTTGAAAGGCCGCTAAAGCTCAAAACAATAAATTGAGACGTATGTGCTGAGGCAACTGATTGAATGATTATGTACTCGGAATTCGATGTTATCAAAAATAATAGCGGCACATGACGATTGGTTGYCAGCTGAAGTGCCACGGTGTAAGAATATAGTGAGATTCTAGGCGTGACAGAATAAATGAAATAATTGAAAAATAACGCAGCATAGCAGATTTAGTATCTGTACTATTTTTCAAAACAGATAAAAAGTATAAAGATAGTTCCAAAGTTTTTGTTCGAAATGATTATAGGTTTTTCAAATGGAGTTGAATAATCTCATTTCGTATAAATTTGAAACTTTTTACTTGAACTGGCATATTATATTAGTAAATATATTTTATTACTATCCTTATCTTATCGGTAAAAAAAAGCGGTTCGTTACCACACAGCGCTACCAGAGTATTCTGATAAAGTTCTATGAGCTTCTTAAGGCTCATTTGACAATTCTGAACGTTCAATCTCTCTTATCTTTCTTAAATCTTTGTATGTTAGTTACGGTGCTAGTTCCATCAAAGTATGGATTTTCAAAGGCCGTGACTTGCTGCCATAGATAAATTGACACGAAACTCTTTGATTCGAGTGAGAGCTGTCAAAACTCGGTATTTTCTATAACTATGCCAATGATGTCACTGCTAAAAAATATTAGATTGGCATTTTATAAAAAACTTTTGGGTATTTAGCAATTTCCACACTACCACTGAGATATGCAAATAGCGCGTTAACCATATTATTTTTGGCTGCTCCGTTCCCCAGTAGGACTATATCATCCATATATGTATGTATATAAATAATTTTACAAACTACCGACATCTAATTCTASAGAATTTCATCAATGCGCTAATTTGGCAGTTCGTTTTAGCCCTATTCTTCTGGCATCCCGCCTTTTTCACTAATTGCTGATTGACGGGACCCAGATTGCAGCTCAGAAAAAGGTCAGGGTACGCTGSCAGCTGACAACCGAGAGACTTAGAAAAAAGTTTCACATCTTTGTTGCTGCATTCTTATATAAAGATGAACTTAGTAATAATTATCGCTGCTCGATATACAATTGCATCTGATGCATTTATGCTACTCTAGAAAGCTTACACTGCGCCTACAGTGCGAACAATTTTTACACATACAAATACAATTTTTGATAYAGAAGATATGATATATTATTGATTTCCAATTTCATTTTTTATGTTTCCAAAAATTAATATTTTCAAATTCCAATTTTACACTTACTTGCAAATTGTCGCCACCATGCAACCGATAACCATCATAATCGATGATGACCAACACCTCAGGATAGATGATATAGGGCAATTGACGTTTGTTACGTGTAAATCTGGCTTCCGCYGACTCTAATTCACCATCCACTTCCTCTAGCGCTGCTTCGTCGTCATCTTCGGCTGGCGCTGCGCGACGTTGACGATGTTGTTGTAATCGTTCAAGTTTCTCGTTGGTAGCCAAATCATCGGGTTCCATAAAAGCTGCAACGGAAGTGAAACCAATTAATTAGAAAATCATAGAAAATATTAATTTGTGGCATAAAGGTTAATTGAGTGTTACGAGCTGTTTTTATGTATCTTGTAAGCGTATCGTAAGTTAATATTTTGAATTAATTATTATTACTAAGTGAGAACAGCAGGCATTTATGTTAAAGTTTTGCATTGTCTTTCAGTTCACTGCCCCAAAATTTGATGACTAAATTATATTTCGAAAATTTCCGCATTTCCGGTAGTCGAACTTTTAATGAACTRTAACAGTTAAGAAGCAATTTAAAAAATTAATTTTTAAGTACAAAAAAATTTCATTTCAGCTGAGCGCTTTAGTGCGCTGCAATCTGTTGGAGTAGTGCAGCTCGCAGTTATTGGTAATTATGATGTGCATAAAAATTTTAGCGGTTCATTAAAAGATATACTTATAAATGGAAAAATTGCACTCAAAAAATACTTTAATTTTTTTTTTAGATTTTGTTCTTCGTTACCGTTTTTTTAACTTGGATAATCATAAAAAGGCAATTTATTTCTTCCAGCATACTGACTGAAGGTTGCTATCAACCGCTGGTCGTAAAGTAAGAAATCGGTGACTCGCTTTTATATCACGTGGGCAGCAATGAGAAAAGAATTTAAAACATTGGAAAAGAAAAAGGTTATATGTTTTCTATTTTATTCTTTCATATTTTTGTTAAGCTTATTTTCTATTTGCTTTACTCACCGAAATCGCTCAAATGTTCTAACGGCTGGGCCTCACGTTTGTAGACAATGTGATGAGCGGCATCTGGATTTGGGCTCAGTTCGTGCGGTAGTGGTTTTATCACCATCTCATGACCAATGCTGCCCTCCTGCAAGCAAAAAACAAAAAAA
>NW_017537094.1:153297-154395 GCF_001853355.1 Bactrocera latifrons | reverse complement strand
AAAGTAATTTTAAAAATATTTTAATACTTTACATTTTTTAAATAGTTCATTAACATGTTTTACACTTTAAAGTTGAAACATTTACAACTGCCAAACGAAAAACTTAGCAATAAAATCGATTATCGGTAAATAAAAGTAACAAAAAAAAAAAAATAATACGTATGTACATATATGTTAAAAAAATAAACAACTGGAAACTGCACAAATTATCAATTGTCAGAAAGTATTTGCGAAACGATACATTACAATGACGTGAACATACGCCTGAGACAACGCCTATTGTGGAGTTTTTTTGTTACAACAATAACATATGTTCTGTGTAAGTGGGGAGACAAAAGACTTAAAGGAAAAGTAGGGTTTGTATGTAAAAGATATGTGTGTGTTTCGTAAAAACAAAAAAAAAAACAACAAAAAAAAAACAGATTAAAAATAACAAAAAGTAAAAAAAAATAATAATTAAAAAATTTGCCACAAAAAAATTACTTTACCCTTTATCAAACAACAGAACTCTACAAACATTTTGACAGCCRCTGTAATGTCGGCATATAAAAGTGTAATTTATGCTCACGCCGTTGCCGTACAGTGAGCGCCGTCGCTTGCGTTTAAAGCCAACTTAATTAAAAAAAACAACAACAACAACTCTTGAAAGCCTTTAAGAATGTTAACTAAACATTGTTGAGTGCTGCAGAACTGCTCGTTGATTGCATCGACACGCCCTGAGTCGCCAGCGAGCAAACGAAAAGTGAATTTAATAAATTAGACTTTTGCACCGAGCAATGCGGAAAATATTTTCGGTGTAAAAAATGCAAAAATAAAGAAAACTGCAGAAAATGTAATGGAAATCCAGTGCCGCATAATAATTTATTTGCTTTGGTGTCACACAAATTTTCGCTCGCGAAAGATAGTTGGAGGTGTTGGCGGTGGTYTGTTTGTCTAAGCGCTTGCTGGTCATGCAGGCGGCAGACAGASAAATAGTTTTGTAAAATACAAATACCAAATATTGACAAAAAAGAAATAAAATAAGAAACCAGAAAATTTAAAACCCCAATGGGTGCAAATAAATATAAACAAAAAGTAAGCAAAAATTTGTGAAAAAAA
>NW_017537094.1:150380-152516 GCF_001853355.1 Bactrocera latifrons | reverse complement strand
TTTGAAAAAAATTAAAATTTTTTAAACTTTGAAAAAATTTTGAAAAAAAAATTTTAACTATCAGTTTAAATTTGCTGTAAATTTAAAAATATTTGTAGCAGAACTCGTTCTCAATTTAAACATAATATAAAATACATCGACATCAGTCATTGAATGGTATGAATTTCAACCAAATCCAAAGACTTAAGTAACAAACTTGACTCAGATCAAGCCTAGATTCTTATAGCGCTCATTATAAAGGATTGATACGCAATCACCACTTCAAAATTAATGAATTCATTCAACTCTTCTTCGTTGCCAACGGTGACCTTAATTTATTAATCAAAAGGTTAAGTATTGCCTTTTCATATGACGTTGAACTCCGCAATAGTTCAGCTTTAATAAATAAATGCAACTGTAATATTTTATGCATCTAAAGAAAAAAAAATTACAATAATTTTATTAAAGCCATACAAATTTCCATCATGAAGTGTAAAATACTTGAGTCAGCTAATGAATTAATTAATGTGGTTTTTAATTAATTACTTCACATATAAATTTTTCTGTTTGTGACTTGTTTACGAGTTCGCATAGCTAGCTGCACTGCAGTTTGACTTAATGGTACAGCTCAATGTCAAGCGGAAAGACAAAATGAAGTATTTCAGAGACTTGCTTTGATTTTAATTGATTTTATTTTAATTCACAATGCCTTAGTGTGCTGTTGCGGTGGGTTTTATTGGCAWGAGTTACCTTCACACTACTGGCTGAACTATTTATGACTCTGGTGTGAAAAATATTATTTTTTTTAAGTATAAAATGTTTTTTTGCGAAAATGAATAATTTTGGGACAGAAAATTTTCCTAAGTAAATGGAACTGCATGGGCATAAATTTGGGACATTCAGTAAGGCGTCTTTATAAAGGAATCTAAATTTTTTTTTTTTGAATTTCGTAGCAGAATTAAGTAAAAACATTATATAATTTATAATTTGGGGTAGAGTTTAGAGAGAGTTTTTTATTATTATTTATAAAATTTTTTTGTCATATATAATTACTCGGTTTTTATTTCAAAAAAGTGGTCTAAAATTTTTTTGGAACCCTTCAAATATTTTGTTATGAAACCTAGAATGCTTTACAATTACATTATSAAAGACATAATTAATACGAATTTATAATCTTGTAAAAAACTACTATGCTTTTTATTTGAATTAAAGTTCGAAAAATTCGCAGCAGGAAAATTTGTAAGTTTTAGGCTTTAGAAAAATTTCATAAAAAATATTTTTCCAAGCAAAACTATTTAATATACTTTTAATGAAAAATAACATAACGTGGATATTAGGTTATTTTGGGACAGTGCTGGTGATTTTTTGTAATTAACGTAAATGTTCTTTATTGCAATAGATAATGTGATAGTATAGAATTAATAACACCAATAACTGCTCAAAAATAAAAATAAAACGATTTCTAGGGTCAAAAATATTTTGCTCACAATTTGTAAGCATATTTATAAACATACTTGTAAATAACTGGCTTCTGTATACTCTAAATGATTTCCAGGCATTTTTTTTAAATTGTTACACAATTTATAATYAAAGCCAGTAAAATATTTTGGGACAGTAAAGAATATATTTCTTTGCAGCATAACATCGAATGTKGACTTTCTAAAAGCATTTAAGCTATTGTATATTTAATCTTGTGATCACTTCTGATGCTTTTGGGACAGTGAAATATTTATAAGTGGCCTTGTAGGAATATGAAAACTGAAGCAAATTGTACAAMAAACAATTGTGTGATAAGCCAATTTAAAATGCAGAAACCATTATTCATGTGGACATGCCAATTTTAGACTACTTTATTAAACAAAAACACCAACACTATCTATTGGCAACCATAAATTCAAATTATGCAAATTCGCTAATAACAGTCACTGCCAATGCGTGCCAAAGAAATATAAAATTAATCAAAATTCCAATTTGRCACCAACAAATTTATCATAGCTAATGCGCTGGATTTCTCCATGATTAAAAGAAGAGGTTAAAATAGTGGTTAAACAAAAAGATAGATACAGTAAGGACTTTAGAAACCAAAAATTAAAAAAATAATAATAATCGAAAACGGCTGATTTGTAATGCGGCTATCAATCTTAGCCGATAATAATA
>NW_017537094.1:140658-149681 GCF_001853355.1 Bactrocera latifrons | reverse complement strand
TTAAGTTTAAAAATAAATTTAAGTATTGTAAAATTTATTTATGTTTATTTAAAATTAAATTAGAAAAATAATCGTATTAAACTTTAAAATTTTTAAAGCAGTCAACATATTTTCAACACTCTAAAAGTTAGCATATGCTTAAGACTCTTTGCAAGGTCAAAAGAACTTAATGCAGCGATTTGTGTCTAAGAATCGACACAAAAACATGTTATAATTTTATTTTTATTTTTTTTTCTACGACTTTTTGAAGGAATTAAAATTTTAGGCCGCCAACGTGCTGACTTTGACCATTGAAACCGGCCAATGGAAGCCATGAAATTGCTAGATTAAGCGCACTAAATAAACAGAATCGCTTCTAATATAGCATGAGTTGAGAATGAAAACAAAATAAATAAAAATCAATTARTAATTTGAGCGACTTAGAACAAGTTGGTACAAATGTTACGTATACGCAGTGGGGAGGCTGCTAAGCCTTATACTACATTGATATAAAAAATTAACAAAAAAAAAAAAAGAGTTTTTGGCTTGGTTTTAACATTGAAAACTGTGTTGATTTTCAGTGCGCTTAAGAATTTTGGCTGGCGTCTTAAGCCACTTGGTGTTCTTAATAGTTTAAGACTTGTAAAGTTCTTAGGCGGCCTGAGAAACTGTGACTGCTAAGAGGCTGTGGCAAAATGTTTGTATTTTGTGTACTATGAGTTGTATGTTTAAATACTATGCCGTAAACAATTTCTAGCCTTAGTCGCTTGTTCTAAGCAACGCCTGCGTTGCCTAGGTTGGCCTAGAACAAGTTCTTGGCATTATAATGCATTTGTATTGAAGTGCGTGGCCAATGCTACAAAGCGTGTGCGTATTGTAAGCTGTTTTTATCTTTATAGAAAATAATTATTTAAAACAGAATGTCTGTGGGGCCAATGTTAATATTTCTGTTCTATGTTGTATTTAATATTTTTTTTGCGCAATCGAAAATTTTTAGCGGCAACAAGTTCAATGTGAGTGGYTTGTTGTAGTTGGTGTAATAAGTTTTTTTAAGCAGAATTTTTGGCTTGTTCTCTGTCGGCCAACTGTCAAAGTCAATGCATGATAGCGCAGTTATCCTTGTACAAATATGCATTTACAATGCTAGGTAAGCAAATAAAAMGCTTTGTCGGCCGTTGGTGGTAATAGGCTGCCAAAGCACGCATTATATATGCACGACTAACGCATAATTGGCTAATTGACGTGATTAATTTACATTTAATTGAGAGGTGATTCTGGCGACCTCCAACGGTTGTTCGYTGAAGTGGTGCTGAGGCGTTTAATTGGATGGCGTGAATGAAATACTTTTTAAGAACGAGAATTTGGTTATAAAAGAGCGATGAAAGGGATTAATTTCATATATGGAATTAACTCGCAAATATCGATTTAATTAAATTTTTAATTTAATATAAAATTTTATTTAAATAATACATGTATCAAAAGTACAAGAATTTGATAATTTAGTGAAATAATTTTTTAAAGCCCTTCATGCTTGCAAATCATATAAATATGTGAATTTTACAGCACAAAAATGCAGAGCATTTAATACGAATTTCTATTTGTTAATTTTTACATTCATTTTAGTAGTAACATATTAAGGTGTGCCAATTTAAAAGAGCTTATGATCAATCAATGCTACTAAAATTTTATTAATATTTTACAGAATTTATTTTTTTAATTTTAAATTTTAATTTATACTAAGTTAAATGGAAGAATTTGTAAACATGGAAACTCTAAAATACTTAGTACATTTTTAGTACACTAGTTTCTATATTGGGCCTAATCAATCCTTGACATTTTATTAACTTTGAAAAGTTTTTTTTAATTTTTAGTACATTTTGAAACATTTATTACACTTTTAGTACATTTAAATATATTGATCATTTGATTTTAAATAATGTTTATGTAATTTAAATGACATCAAGCTCGCTTTGAGCTGTTGGTAAAGATTTTGTATATATATTTTTTTATTTTTATATATTTTGCTATCATAGCAAGTGTAAATTATTGGGGAAAAAAGTTGAAAAATAATTATTTGTTTTTAATGAAAATACTTYTATTTTCACAAAGTACCTAGAAATTCGACCCCTGACACTACTGGAATGGTATATTTCAGCTCAGTTACAAAAGCTTTGCTGGCCAAATCTGCTTCCGTATTTCTCAACCTTAAATGGTTTACCTACAAAAAGCTAATGCAGCACATAGAAGTGTTTAACATACAAGATTTCAAATCACATGCGGATAACAATMAAAAAATTTATAGCTTCTGGTTCACACGCACTTCATTTATCTCAAATTCACACTCTATAGATYACAGCAGTACTTAACAATATGTATACATATACACAGCAGTACATAAATATATGTATATATGTTATGTAATGCTGTCCGCATTCATGCACATAAAAAGCTTGTGAGTTAATATGGTAGCCAAATTTTCGAAAGGCGCCGAAACATAAATCTTCGGTGCAATACATTTATGGATGAGTCAGCGCAAATGTCAGGAAATAGAGAAGGCAATCAAAGTCTAGGAAACTTGTAATAGAAATATGACCGAAAGTACCAAAAGTGCTTTTAAAAGTGTAGTGATGTTGGTGTTGATAGAGAGATGGTTTTTTTGGTTGGTCAAAATTAAAGTAAAAATTTGGTAAAATGACATGTATATATAGAGTAGAATCTTGAGGTACTAAAAACATGATTTAATTAGGCTTGTTTTAAACATACCTGTTAGATGACAGTTTTAGTCCACAGAAAGTCTATAATAACTTTAAGGAATCTTTTAGCAACATTTATATTTAAATAGTAATATGATTGAAAACTCTATTGAGATTACTTAATTTAATACACTTGAAGTACTCTTGAATAAAATAATCTTCTAAGGATCTATAATACATTTTAGCACACTTTTAGCACCGCGAAAAAGAAAAGAAAAAAAAATTTACCAAAATTATACAAAAACTTGCTGATTTTTTACATCTAGATTACGAATAAGTATAACAACAACTAAGTAAACAAAATTAATGACATTTAAAATTTCTACGATTTTTAGTACAAATTTAGTACTTTCCAAAATTCGAAAATTTCACTGAAAAGAAGTGAATATTGCTGTTTGAAACGAAATTGTAATTTTAAAAATATAAAATTATTTTTAGCACACTTTTAGTAAAGTAGAATTTCATTAAACTTGCCACTTTTATAGACGCAATTGATAACGAAATGAAAAAACCATGTTAAAATTGATTCTTTTCAATAAAAGAATGGATATGCCTATAAGAGTTCTAAGTTTTAGGGCACTTTTAGTACACTTTAGTTTATAATATTCCATATTAAAATAGGTAAAAAATGCTGATATTGAATTAAATATAAGTTTTCAGCCGAAAGAAAATTTTAGTATACTTTTAGCACACAGCCAAATTGGAATTTTTGAAGCAAAATTTGCCCGGCTAACATTTTCAAACAATATATATGTGAAGAAAATTTGACCTTTCCATTCATTATGCCATCATTGCACTTGAAATCGAACATTTGTACATAAGATTTAAACGCCAAGCTTGCAACTCTTCGATGAGTGCTGCGCTTAAAGGTGTGAATACGCAAAGGCACAAATATTATGTAAGTTCACACGACTAAATGTTTATTATTTTCATAAYATACATGAAATTGTTGCAAAAAAATTGTAGAAACAATAAAAATAAAGCTAAAGCAAAAGCAAGCAAATACAACAAAGCCGACTACTGTAGCAGTTGTGGGCATTTCCGAAACCACAAAAAAAGTAAATAGTAAAATTAGTGGCATTGAGTTGCGCTTTCGAGTTCAACGTACGCACAACTCGCACATTAGCAGACATGTGACATAAACGCGAGTGGCCGGCATTACCAGCTACAAACAGCGGGTGCAAAAAGTTGACTATTTTGTTGACCTCCCCCCGCAATTACACATAGCTCCAATTGAAGACCGACTTTTTTATGCAACACATTCCTCTTCAACCAAAACAATAGCAACAACCAGSATTGCGTCTGTAAACGACTATTTGAGTGTAGTTATTTGCAACAACAACAAATTGGTGTATTTGGTCTGTACATATGTGCGTYGCGCATTTAAAAAACTATTTGCGACGGAAAGTGGGTGTGGTGGCCAAGAGAGAAATGTCTGTAAAAGAGCGAAAGCAACGCCGACAGCAATGCCAAGCTAATTGCGTGTGTGTCGCAAAAGCAATTGAACGTGTTTGACATTCAACATTGCTAAGTTGGTATGTTGATCCTCTGAGTTGTTGTTGCTATTTCTATGATTTTGATAAAAAAAAAAAAAAATCCAGCCGTTTTTGTGGCAGATGACAGTGAATTATGTGCTAAAGCTTGCGTGACTGGTAGCATCTTAAACGTTTGCGCTTTGCTGATATGTTGCGGCAACATGCTGCTATAAACATAAATATGGCTTCAAAATATTAAAAAAAGTGTGTGAATATGTTGCTTTCAAGTTTTCCATCTATTTATGCATCTTAATTATTTGCTTTTGTCAAAATGTTGCGCCAACATGTTGCAGTACAAATATGTWTATACATATAGCCATAAATGTTGCTGCGAGTCCAAAAAGTCTGCAAATACATCTGAAGTGGCATTTTCTATACTTTTTCTAATGTTTTTTTCCCCYTTTTCCAATAATTTTTCTTCTTTTATTAATGGTTTTCTTTCATTGTATCTTCCTAGTGCGCTCTTGTCACGTGTGTCTGCCAATGTTTTGCCAATAAATACATTCTTCGCTCGCGGCAGATTAACGTGACAATCATAATAAATTGCCATTAAGCTAGTGATAATAGACAGAGTGGATAATGAGCAATTGCAGATAGCTGTTACTGAAGAATATACGAGAAGACCCTTGGYGTAATTTTCTTTTTAATATTCCTAGCGCTCACGTCAGAATGTCTAASACGTTCTGACATTAAAATAAAGTGTTTGACATATTTTATTTTTGAATRCATGTTATTTTATGGTTGTTTGACGGATTTTACAAAGACAAGAATATATGTAGACAAAGCATGATCTTCCTCATATGACAGCTCACTTGTCATTTAGCAATATTTTTTTTTTTTGCAGCCTTATCTCAATATTTACGTGTTGCTTTTTATTTTGCACCTCATGCCACATGCAGTACCTATTAGCYATTATGTCTCAATATTGTTGTACATTGTTTAATTTATTTGTCAGTACTTTGACAACGTTTGCTTCAGCCTACAGCGATATGGTGAACATCATAATATTTGCTTAYTAATTTAAATGACAAAGGCTGTGAGATTATAAAAGTATTCTCTCCGACGCTTAAGTTCATTCACCTTTGTTTTTTTTTGGTAAGAAAATTATAAATGCRAAGGAGTTTTTATGTGCACTATCATTTTTAATAATTAGTACATTTTTAGTACAATTTTACTACATCAAAAATTATTATATACGTTGTTTTTGTATTCTATTTGAAATTTTTAGTACTTATCGAAATTAGTACTATTTTGCMAATAACGCAAATTTTAGTACTTCTCATGCATAAATTTTTTAGTTTCTGACTAAACAATTATAATGTCGGTCATTTTAGTAAATTTTTAGTACACTTTTAATACAACAAAAAAGTTAAGTGATTTTTGTTATCTTAAATAAGCTGTTATTCCTCTTTTTAAATGTTTAGTACATTTTTAGTACTACACGAAATTAGGACTATTTTGCCTAAASTTAAATTTTAGTAGTGTTGATTTCATAATCAAATTTAACTTAACTCGGTGCTTAAATTAAATTTAAAATATGTAAGGTTTTTAAATAGTATACAAATAGTACATTAAAAAAATAATATAATATAATAGATTTCATATCTTTCATAATTTATGGAACGAAGTTTTAAATTTTTTACTTTTTAGTAGAAATGTTTTGAGCAATTTGATTCGCTAAAACATATGTATACTATGAGTAATATACAAATGAATTTTTAGTACAAACCATTTAGTGCTCAACTCATAAATATACTTTATTTCATAAAGTGTAAGTAATACCTACATAAATATTACTGAGGAAATAAGTTATTTGACGAAAATCATGACTTTAAATTTTTAGTACACTTTTAGTACAAGCAGCACTGTAGGTAAAACAAGTCTCTAAATTATTTTTTCCTTTTAGTACAATAATTTGAACGTTGAAAGACATTTTGCTGGTCATATTTTTGAATACTTTAGTTTTACGAAGCATATCAACTAATAATTAAAAACCAACTAAACGTATTTAGCACTAATTTAGTACTGCTTATTGAAAATAATTTAAAATTTTACTGTTTAGCTGCAAAGCTGAATTTATAGTTAGCTGTAATAACTTTTATGGCATCGATAATAACAGCTAATAAAAAGTGTGTTTTATAACATTTTGCATTTTTGTTTCAGCTCCGGAAATATATTTAGTGCCAATTTAGCACAACTTACTGATATTATCAAGAAATGTTTTGTACATACAAGTATGATGAAAACAGTTATTGGGAAATCCACAATTAGATAACAATTTCTTTATTTTTTAGTACATTTAGTACGAATTTAACAGGTCAAGCTCAGAGATACTTTCCTTTTTGCCTAACAATTTTTTTTTCATTCAGCTCTCTTGCAGCTGTCAATCAATATTTACTTGCATTATGCCACTAGTCCCTGCTATTAATTGAAATTGATACTCCTGTCGTCAATGCACCGCTAGTCTCATCAAAATCTTGTAAAATGTGGTCCCACTTTTAATTACAAAGACAACACTTTTGTAATCACGAAGTAGTTGCACTATATTTTCTAACTATGTTTCTGTGTATACGTGTGCAGGGCTGCACAAACATACATATACATGTAAATAAAGTAAAACGATCAATCATGCGCCAAACAAAGCTACAGTCATAAACTGGGAGTTTCTCCATAGGAAAGCGCCTGATTTGTAGGTATGCGCGCGTTTATAAAAGTAGTGCAGACAGCATTGCCTAGGCGAAATATCTGTGGAYTGCATACCGCTGATTGCTGCCATTATCAATCAGTTTAGCTTAGTTGGTCGCGAAGTTGTCAGCATTGCTAWGTTCGCTTTTCCATTCATTTGAATTCAGCTGCTAGCTCTCGCGTTTGCATAAAAGAAGCGATGAACAAAAATTATAATTATCTCTTTCTTTAAGTGTGTTATTTTATTAACACTGTGATTGGTGCTGTTGTACGTTGAAAGGCGTCATTGTTGCACTTACCAATACACTCACAACTTAAACCTCAGAAACCATGGTTGTGTGCGTGTCGCTTATTCATTCACATATCTTGCATATTCATTGCAATTTGCTACAGCTGACAAGCATAACGGTAATGTTAGTAAGAAAAGTAAACAATATTTAACCACATGCATTTATATATTATATGTGTGTGTACTTTWTGCTTTAAATGCAATTAAATATGCCAATCGAAATGTAATTAATGCGGCTGCAACATGAAAGCCCTCAGCGGTTCGCACGGCTTACAAGTACACATATGTGTATATATTTGTTAATACTTGCTGCCTGACTTGCATACCTGGAAACATGCATATAACGGTGTTTAAGTGCACATTTACATATTTATAATGTTGTATTTGCAGCTAAGCATRCGCGTCAGATCATTACTAGGCAACTTAGTGGCCTTAATGACAGGCAAACGAATGTTTTTTGCTTCTTTAATTGCTTTTTATTTCTATTTTAATTAATTATTAATTCATTATATATATTTATGAATATTATAAATATGATTGAATGGAAATTTTATAAAAGAAGGTAAGCTGCAGTTCTCACGACAGACCGAACAAAATTGGAGTTACATTTGACCAAAAATTGTCAGCTAAGCAGTATTCTAAAATACAGCTGAGTCGTTGCTACAATAATTAAAACAAAATTGTGCTCCGTTTAAGCCAATAATTTATCCTAAAATTATGTTTTTTTCGGTATATGTTTATGGGACCATTTTACTGCTTTTTAGTTTTTTTTTTTTTTTTTAGTACAAATCGAGTGGTTTTGTGTGCACTTTTACTATATTTTTTACTGGAGCTCTTTTTAGTAGGGTTTTCGTACACCTTACTACACATAGAGTACTTATGTATACAAAGTGAAAAAAGGGTCAGCACAACTTTAGTAGTTTTTAGYACAATTTTAGTATTCTTTAGTTAAACTAGAGTACTTTTTTGTGCCGTTGTAGTACTTTTCGGTACAATTATAGTAYTTTAGTTACATTTTACTGCTTTCTATGAAATATTTAGTACTTTTTGGCATAAGTGTAGTACTTTTTAGTACATATATATTACACTTTTGAATATAAAYATAAATTAGCATCAGCACGGCTTTAATAGTTTTTAGTATAATTTTGGTACCCTTTAGGTAAACTAGAGTACTCTTTTTTTGCTATTTTAATACCTTTCGTTATTTTAGATACACTTTTACTGCTTTCTATGAATGCTTTGGTACTTTTTGGTACAAATTTAGTACTTTTTAGTACACTTTTATAATTTTTTAGTACATATTAGTACTTYTGATATTATTCAATGTACCATTTTTAAATGCTTAGTAATTGCTGATACAATGGAAGTATTATGAATACAGATTACACAATTTTAGTACAACTTCTACTAAATTATTTAGTATTTTAATACAACCACAATATTTCGGCTATAATGTGTTTTTATTATCGCTTTTAATAATACAAAAAAARAATGAAATTTTCCGAAATACTTGAAATACTTTAGTACTTTTTTAGTAGTTTTTAGTATAAAGAGTTTTAACATACAACTAGATTTACAATGCATTTTTATTGATTTTTTAGTAGATAATTGATGAAAGGGATCATTTCAAACGGTACTAAAAATTGCACGCTTGAATATTAGTACCATTTATTAGATTTATAACACGATTCAATTCGCAATTTTTAAAGCTTTTAATAAAATTTTCTTAATAATGATTGTAAAAGAAAATGTTGGCTGTACTAAAAATAAATAAGAAATATA
>NW_017537094.1:138251-140427 GCF_001853355.1 Bactrocera latifrons | reverse complement strand
TTTCAACGTCAATTAAAGTATTATAATATACATATCTACCAGATTTATGTACCGGACAAAGGAAATACTTTAGATAGTTCTTGTAATGGCACGCAATATTTTTTAGTACTGGATCCGGTATTTGTCATTAATTTATTTGCAGCGCGTAATGTTATTAATTTCTTATTGCTTTTCAAGTCACGTGGTTTTCTTGTTCTTGTCTTGCCATTTCAACAATTTCATGCAAAAATATGTCATGGCATTATGTGCGAACATATGCATTCCCAGCATATAAGACTTTATGTACAAGATTTTGATCAATTTGTTAATTGCAAAATTCCTTTCGAGTGAGTGCTGCATTAAGCATAGGGTGTGATTGATTATAAATGAAAAAAACTGAACTCAAAAATATAACTAACGTTTGCAAAACATAAATTGCAAGTTCGTTGCTTAAGTTTTTTGTGTAATTTATTTAAGTTTGACGTTACATATGAATTCGGATACCCGTACACTTGAGCGCACAAATGTTGGATTCTTCAAGAAGCAGCTAATAAAGTAAAACTTTAAGTAAGTACATGAACAGTTCGACGCTCTTTAATTAAATTTGGTATTGTTACTGTGGTTGAGCAAAAGGAGTGCCTTATGAATAATATCTAGTGGAGGTTGGAAAATCATTGTATTGAAAATTCAATACTAACTGATTTTTGGTACAACTTTCAAAATCTTTAGTCCCCTATTTTTTAAGTCTTTTTTTTATAGTGCGGATATATATATTGCAGAAAAGACATTCGGCAATGTTTAGAACTTGTTTAGCATATGGTAAAATTATCAAAAATTTTAGTACATTTATTTTAAATATTTTTAGTACATTCAATTTAAAATGAATTTTGGTAATAACTTTTGRAAACAATTCCAACATTTTTGAGTACATATATTAGTAAATCTGCAAACATTTTTAGTACCCTTTTAGTACTTATTAGTATCATAATGCTTAATTTTTTCATGTTTTAAAATCACCCCGACCTATACATATACAACAACAAATAATCAATAAAGTGCGACTAAAATGACTTGAAAGTACTATATTGAATAATATTAAAATTGATGTTAATTCCAATAATAAATAAATAAATAATCTAAAAGTACTAAAATAAATAAATTGCAAATTCACTTTGCATAGAGCAAAGGCCTAGTTGTACATTTTATCATGGCATCTATTTGTCTAGCTGTCTTGTTTTACCTACATACATTTATCGAGCAGCACATGCGTACATTTTCCCGGCTGTCATATCTGGCAACACCACTTAAACAATTCTACTGACTAGCGTGGTTATATGCTAATTTGGTAAATGTTTATCAAAAAATTAAAAAAAAGACATAAAACAATTTAACTAAGAAATGCCAAAATTTATTAACCACGTAAAAAATGTAAAAATGTTGTTAAATTTTGTAAAACTTTTTTATTATAAAAATAAAAAAAAGAATAATAATGTATACACATAAAATTGTATGAAAGCTAATACAAACACAATTTTCAACAATTTGCACCAATTTACAATTTAATTGCTGCGATTTCGGCTTTTCGATTGCTGCGTCACAATTTTGTTTTTGCATGTTTTGCTTACCAATTATTATTTATGTTAAAATTTGCAATTTTTTGTTATATTTTATTCGCTTTAARAGGTGTTGAGTAAAAAATTTTCTTTGGCAAAACACTTCCTGCTTCAACGTTCAGAGCAAGGCAGCTAGTCTTGTGGTTTATTCGAGATAAAACTTCGAAAAAAAAATTATGGAAATAATTGTGCCGGTTACCGCATGCCCCATTTGTTGCATTGCTGACAGCTGATAAGCAACCGCTACTGTAACACTGCCAAATTATGCAGCATAACACTTGTCCACCCGGTAAAAATATTTTTATTGAATTTTTTCTCCACTGTGGTAGGTGTGGCGGGCTATGAAATGCAAATTAGTGGCAATTCTTATATAATACTAAAATTCAAACGATAACGGTAGCAGAAGAAGCAAAAAATTCATAAATATTGCAAAAATTTAATAAAAGAAAAACAAAATTTATTGGGCGAAAATATCTGGATAAAAATATTGAAAAATAAAGAAGTGGAYAAAAATTTTTTAAATTTGAAACAATAAATCGAAAAAAACATATTTAAGAAAATATAAAATTTTGTTAATTTAAATT
>NW_017537094.1:132806-138177 GCF_001853355.1 Bactrocera latifrons | reverse complement strand
AAAATATTGTAAAATAAATTTTAAGTGACTAAAGTGATTTAAAAAATTTTAAGCATAAAAAAAATTGCATTTATTGCCGAGCGATTTCCTAAAAAATCTTAATTCAAATTAAAAAAAAAAACATTTTGAGTTGCCGTTTTCATTAACATTTTTATTTAAATTATCAAACCATATCTTCTGTTATTACATAACAGAGAAAAATAAAGATTTTCAATTAAAACTTACTACAACAACAACAATAATATAAAATATATATTATATATACAGTAAAATTTCCCTGTTATGCACCAAAAGGAAGTGAGTATGTATCTTAATTGTTTCTCAACGTCGATATGGCAACAGTTATCTATATGACCAAAATGCGCAAACGTTTTCAGTGCAACTCTGCATGCATGTTTTATGGAAATTATTGCGTTTATACGGTGGCCTATCACTTTTATTACCTCGTGAATATTTGCATAATATTTCGCGTACTATTTTTATTGTTGTTATTATTGCAACGTTGTAACCTAAATTGGGCGGTATAGCTTTGTAAGTGTTGAGAAGTAATACCAAATTTCCTGCAATAAACATTGTTGGCTGGACCCGAATTTTTGTACAAATGGCTAGGAATATGAAGTCTGCTGTAAGAGCGTACGCTTTTACGTAGTCTAATTTCAAGTTTTAATGAATTGGAAAAGCTCTTTATGAAAGCTTTAAGGGTAACCAAAAGCAATTCAAAACTGTGGAGATCACGTGCTTATATGAGAAACATATTCGCTAAGCAAACGCTCAAAGCTTCGAATTACTGATGTATTGTTTTGAGCTTAAAAGCTTGAGTTGTCATTTRTTTCACGCAACCAAAATTACATTTTATAGTACTTATGAATCTTTGTTTTTAGTAAATAGTGATTATTTGTTGTATTTTAAGTTTCTTTGGAAGCTTTAAGCTTTCATTTKTATCGGCTAAAGCTTTCTAACGCTTATTCACATTTTTTTAAGGAAATTCTTATTTATTTTAATTATTTATGATAAATTTTTAACAATTAAAACTAAAAACGATCAAAAGGGTCCTAGTAAGAGATTTTAAAAAGCGATGTAGATTCTAGCGTCATCTATTTATGGCTTTTTGCAACTTCTTTCAATAAAACTTTGCGGCCTGTGTCAAATGTTAATTTGAATTAAACAATTTTTTTATACTCTGAKCAGTGTATATTATGATTGCCAGGAGTTTTGTAACACCCAGAAAAATGCGTCGGAGAACTCTATAAAATATATATTGACACAAATAATCACCATGATAATTGGGGACGTGTCCTACAGTTTTTAACAAAAAGATCTAAAATTGTGTGCACATATTTTTCCTCCAAAGAAGCTGCGCAATTGTCAGTACTACAACATATAKCTGCCATACAAACTGAACGATAAAGTACATGTCCGAGTATGAAAAAGTTTTTAATTTCACGAAATCTCTTCACGAAATTTGGAACAGATTATAAGCYAAGGCAATCTTGCAACAAATGGTTCAGATCTGACCATTGTATCACATAGTGGACATATGAACTGACCAATTAAAATCAAGATATCATTTTATACACTTTTTCGCAATAAAATAGCTGTGAAGGGTATTATAGCTTCAGTGCTGCCKAATTTATAATTTTTTCCTGTTTTTTGCAATTTTTAGTACATTTGGCGTGTGTTAAGCCTAAAATTGCAGAAAAAAGTTTCGTACCAAAAACAAATTCCGTACAATGTTGCCTCAATTACAATAGTTTATGCAACGTATGAAATTTAAAGAGAAAAGTTGTTAGATTACATTGTCGCTAGCTGTCACTATTACAGCATTTGCTATTGTTGTTGTGGCTACCAGCCGTAGTCGCCTGCTTATTTATTATACGGTGTAATTAAACTTGAAATATGTGAAAAGCGGTAATGGATGATGCAAGTGTGCATGCAACGCCATGCTCCATACCAAAAGTTCAACAAAGCCTATAAGACACAAAAGCATACAATGGAAACATACATACATACAAATATAAGTATGTATATGTATATRCATTGATGTATATGCATTGAAAAGCGACAAAATTGTGCAATAAAAGTAAGGGGAAAAGTGAAAGATGCTGCAAGATGCTTGCATACATACAAACAAAGTTGGCATTACACGACCGCGTTAGAGGCGCATCCACGGCAATTCGTCAACGATTTCAATCGCGCCGCACGAGCAGCGCTGCATTGTAGTTGCAGCAATGTCATCGTTTTCACGATGCATATAAATAAACACGGTTCATGTTATCAAAAGCGTGTCAGCGTCCGTCAGCTGAGTTTTGCATTTACAACTTGATTTTGAAATTTGCTTTTTCCGGCGTCATCGCTGAGTTATTATCTTTCCTTCTTTCTATTTATTGCTACTCTTTCTCACTACGCAATCACTCTCTTGCTGTTTGCTGCTGTTATGCAATCGCTGATTACTTCTTAGTTACTTTTGCTGTGGTGTTTATTGTTATTGCAGCTCGAATGTATCGTAAATTCCACATAAGCTATTGAAGTATCGATATTTAACTGTTATTGTTTTTTTTTTTTTTTGTTATGTTGCAGGTAAAAATCTTTGATCTTAATAGCGGGTGGTTTTCCTCATTTGTTTGCCCAATTATTGAGTGCTCTTTTGAAGTTGGTTTATGTTATGAAATTAGTACAGTATTAATAAAAAAATGTATTTTATTGAAAATATATATACAATGGATGTAATATACTAGGGTGGGCGAAATAAAGGATTTTTTTTGCTTTGATATATAAAAGATATAATAAATTATTTTTATTATAATTTTTATATTTTTTTTGTTTTGTTGAAATTATTTTTTTAGTGATGTTTGAACATAGATATCTCGTAAAGATAATCGAAAAAATTTTAACAGACCATTTTGTAGAGGAGCAAGTTTTCTAAAAACTTATTATTTCTAGTAGTTGGTATCGAGATATGAGTTTTTCTATCTAATAATAAAGGGCAAATGATTCTCCTGTTGTGTTTTTGGGCTGTAAGTAGTATTTAAAATACCTTCGCACCATTAAGGATCGTCATCCTACGTAAATGGTGTACCCATTAAAATACTTCCCCTTTTATCATGCATTTCTCCTTCGTGCCGGGACCACTTAATAAATAAAACTTTATAAAAATAAAAGCGCAGTATTGAAAATTTCGAGATTTGATTGATTTATTGTATTGAAAAGTCCTTCACCTTATTTCCAAATAGCGATGTTTTCCACTAAGGAAATACCATCKCGTTGAAAATGTAATTTTTATTTTTGAAGCAGACCAAAAACACTGCAACTCTTAACTTYCAACCAGCCTGCGACTCGTCAACCAACCAATTTGTCACTGCCACAGCCAATCATTATACGTTTGACAGAGACTTGCATTCTTCCTCCTACAATGGTTGGCACAGCCATTTGATATGACACACGGGAAAATGTCAAAAGGCATGCATGAAAATGCTGTATTATAAAACAACAACAACATAAAAAAGGCTTGCTGGTTACAAGCAACGTTGCGCGTTGTATGATCACAAACAGTGTGAATATGCAGCAAAGTGTAATAAAAATGCAAACTAGCCGCGAAGAAGCCACAGTAACAGCAATAAAGGTCAACAACTATCCAAAGTGGCTAATGGCGCTTCTTGCTGGTTGACAGTCGCTTTGGAGGGGGTGTGAAATTGTAGACGGCATATTAATAAATGCAAATGGCGATAGATTGCGAGAATAAATATCATTTTTAATAAATTGTTGGCTTGAGAGGTATATACGGGTAACTAACTCGTAGGTATTGCTGTAAGCACTGCATCTAGACTAGCTTTCTGTACAGTGTTTGTAACTAAGCGAATAAATTTGAGAGTTCTTGCCGCGTAAATGTTAAATTTAGTAGTCATAATGACATTTTTGTAGGGTTTACTTTATACCGATTATACCTTAATATACTATACATATAAGTTTTTCACAATTTCCTTCAATTTAGCAAATATTTCTGAGTCTAGACTTGGAGCACTTCGAAAATTATGCCTAGTCCATTTTCTGCCATACTTTTGTATCACCTTTTGGAGAAAAATTAATTAACATTGGATAGTAACGATTAAAGCATTTTCTTTATTATATTCTATATCAATTATAAATTAAATACATTTAGGAACAATTTAATAATTGACACAATAAGCAGGCGGTCGACTATAACAGTTGTTAATATGTATAAAAGACAATACACACAGTGTTTTCATTTAGAAAATTAGTAAATTTTTTCACATACAGTAACTACAAATCAAGTTAATTTATAAATTGTTCAGATTTAAGGTATAATTTGGTTTCAATTAACAAGGCATATGAAATGTCCAATTACAGACAATTCAAATGCCTTCTCAAAGTCGGGCTTTATTAGCCATTTCAAATAACTCTTTCAGTGAAGTATTTATAAAGACTTAACCATAAAAAATATTTATATATCGAATGAAATATATTGACAGGAAAGGTTGTAAATATATTATAAAAAGGAATAAAGAGTTCCAGTTGGATCAATTAAGAAAATAGTTAATATCAAAATCCCTTAATGAAATTCAATTTTTCGATTATGCAATTGAAGTATATTAAATGAAGTTGCTATATTTTTATCAAGGACATTTTAGCTAGATCCAAGTGCCATATACTCCCAAAGCAAAAATAAAAATTAATATAAAATAAAAATTAAAACAAAAAAAGAAAACATTAAAAATTTCCAATTTGCATCTATAAAATCAATATTTTCATTATAAAAAAATTATAGAAAATGTACTTGCAAGGTCAATTTAGATAGCCACTTAGTGATCAAAAGTAGTAATTACAGYAGCCCAGAAGCCAGCTGGTGCGCACCAAATAGCCCAAAAGCAAGCGATGATTTGAGTGAGAAAATTAGAAAAACAGTAAGTAAATAAATKATATGCATTGATAATTGTGCATTTTGATAGGTATGAAGAAGGTGCAGTTAAAAAACAAAAACAATTAATGGTAAAACGGTGGCGAATGTTTGTATGCCAAGCAACACCCTAAAATTGCAAACAAACGTGTTATTCAACTGTTGTGTGTTGTTATGAGTTTGAATGGGGTTAATGAAGATGCTGCTGGGCAAAGTTGAAGTTGCCACACTTGAAATATTGGGCGAGTGTTTGTTGTAAGCTTTTAATTATTATTTTGTATTATGGGTAATTATAGTAAATACCTTCGCGCCTTCAAAYGCCCCATGCAGCAGAGTTGTGTTGATCAGCAAAGGGAAATAAGTAAATTTTTTACGGTTTTTTATGCTACATTTCAAATATATAATTTCTTTCCATACCTTTGAAATTTATATTAAAAAAAATTTTATGAACTTTGCAAA
>NW_017537094.1:128092-132557 GCF_001853355.1 Bactrocera latifrons | reverse complement strand
AATATTTCAATGAAATTTAAAATATTTACTTTAAAAATATTTTAATTACATTGATTTTTGGGCACTGTTTTCATCCCCACTGCTCCCAAGACTGCTATTTTATTGCCGTCTATCTAATTTTTTTTTTTGTTAATAGAGACTGCGTGTCATTCATTTGCACGTAATAAATCGTTAGTAGTTGTACGCACGCACTCAGCAGTCTCGATATTTTATTATATGCGCGAATTTCTTGTTTTCAATCAATAAACAATTTTCACAATTTTCGTTTACAATTTACATATTTTTTTGTACGAATGCTAATTATCGTTAGTGTCGAATTTTAGCCAGCAATATTTTAACTGTAGCCAAACAAAAGGCTTAAGTAACTTGCTTGAAAAAATTGCGAATTTTTTTAATGGAAAATATTTGTGCTGTGTGATTAGTTATGTTTTTGTTATGTTTTATTATATTGATATATTTTTTATTTTACTGACCGTAAATTTATGGGAATTGCTGATGATGTGTTATAAAGATTTTTTGATACCTCATAAATTTAAAAAATTTAAGAATTAAAAAAAAATATTTGTAAACATTTTTTGTTAGTTTTTCAAATTCCGTTGTGTTGAAGTAAATTTACAGAAAAATATTATATAGATATTTTTTTAATTTTGTTACTTAAATTGCTATTTCGATATTTCATTGCAATTTTTTCAAAAGCTTATATTTGCTTAAAATTTTAAATTCTAAAATAAATTTTCAGAATTTGTCTTTAATATTTGTTTTATATGAATAACATATTTGTTATTAATTTCCACAATTTAATTAAATTTAAGAACTTTTTTACCAAGATTTATTTTGATAATTTCAATATTCGCTCGTATGAACTTATGTATGTATGTGATTGCGATGTGATGTGAAGAGTGTTGCTTTATATGCTACTTTGAATTTATGGAATTTCATTTCATGAATTCATTTCATTTATGGAATTTGGCAAAGCAAAGTACAAATTTATGCTTCATTAATATAAAAACCGAACATTTTCTGTTGCTTGAAGTTATGGTAATTTAATGGTATAACAACTTTGGCCTAAAATTAGCATAACAGTCAGCTTGTTTAGGACAGAATGAATTTTTACGTATTTATTTTATTTTATTTTTTCATTATATAGAAAAGTGGTTGTCTAAAAATGTTGCAACAAATCACGCGTTTAGCCACTCAGCACCCAGCTGTATAGGAAATATTTTTTTTTATAAAAAAAAATTGCAGTGCTTCTAAACAATTGTCCAATTGTGCAACTTGATTGTATTTTTCTACTCAACATGAATTACACTTCTTCCATATATTGCTACTTGTCGATGCTTTTGCCATTTGTTGCATACATCTTCATAAAATTTATATTGCCTCGAAGCAAGGAAATTAAATTGGCCTCAAAATTCTTGGCTAATACCAGTTAGAGCAAGTTAACCTGTTGCAAAAATATTTTTTACGACTTCTTTTTGGGCACAACTGCATATTCGAAACTCAGAAGAATTTTAGTTCTCTTCAAAGCAGCAATGAGCTTTATTATTTACTTATATTTTTTTTTTGAAATTTTTTTTTTACCGATAGTGAATTCTAAGCATAGCATTCTTATATTTTAGTGCGCTTTTATAAGTTTTTTTGTGAAATTATTAGTCACAATTGAAAAAACAGTAGACATAAGTAACAAACTTTAAAACCCAGCAACGGCACTGTCTCAAACACTTTGGTGCTRATAACTGCAACGATTTCAGGCTTCCTGCTTACGAGTGCCGCCAGCTTAAGTTGTTGATTTAATTTAGTATTTTATCGTTTCTTTTTTTAAATTGCATCTTTTTGTGATTCTGTTTTTACTTTTCGTCGTACTTTCGGTGCACTACAAGTGCTTGGCGGCGTGTTTTTAACGTTCTTTTGCTGTGCGTCGATGGAGCGGCGTCTGGTTGCCTTGTTTGTTGCATAATCATAATCGCACATGATGTGTAAGTATTTTATGTGTAACATGGAATCGCCGGCTTGTTGGCACACAAAATGCATGTAATTGTTCACACATACACATTTGCAGCATATTTTTAAACTTTTAATACTTTTGAAATTTTTTCCAAAATTTTTAGCAAYACACTTTGCTTGTTAATATAACGGCACTCGCGTGCTTTAACAACATTTACAACGTCTTTGAATTGAGTTGTCGTTCAATGTGTGGTGGCATGTGGCGGCAGCAGCAGCTGTTATTACATCGTGTGCGTTGCTTTGCTGCCGCTCAACATAGATTTTTCTGTTGCTAGGTYAGTCGGCCGCGCGGCTTGCCTTGCTCGCCTAGTCAACAATACRTTGCTGCACAGGCGAGCATGATTAGTTTGCGTGCAACATGTGCGTGCCAAATTTTTACTCTAATGACATTACTTTGGGGGTTGTTGTTACTTTTTATAATTTTGGTTATAAAGGTTGTATTTGATTTCGGATACTTGATAATAGATTTTTTTTAGAGAATTAATAAAAAATCTTTAAAAAACTATTTTTTTAAATATATGCCAGCGTTTTATAAAAAATTTTAAATTAAATTCAAAAAATTTTAAGATARTAATAATTCAAAAAGTTTTAAAAAGAAAAATAAATGAAATTTTATTTTTTTGTGTTTGCAATAAGTCCAAACTGGTATTTTTTTGTGGTAATTTATAAAAAGTGGTAGTTAATTTTGAAGTTAAAATCCAAAAAAATATTTTTATTATTTCATTAGTGAAAATATTAATAAACATTAAATGTTTTTGTTAATCTAAATATTTTTGAGTATTTTAAAATACATGTTTTAACGACATTATTAGTTTTGYGAAACTTGCATCTGCCAGTTTTATGAAATGTATTTACTTGAAAAAGTGTATAAAAAATAAACTAATTAATATAATACAAGCAACAGCTTACAAAGAATTAATTGTTTGAATTTCGTTTGACTTAAAAACTGTGGTATAGCAGGAATTTGAGCAAAATTTATTTTTAAAAAATTATTTTAAAAAATTCCAAAAAGTTCTTTTTATAACCTTTTGAACTTTTTTTTAAAACTATTTGATGATTTTTTAAATTTTATAAGTAAGATCTAAATTGTAAAAAAAAGGAACGGGCTCCGAAATGTTAGAATAAATAACATCAAGTTCGTTGCTTARGTCTTTTGTGAWCTTTGAGGTTTCAAATTTTTGTTAAAAATTTTATATTCCAAAATAAATTTATAACTTCTACAGYATGCTTTAAGCTGAATTTTTATCACAAATATAGAGCTTCAAAGCAAGCCTTTTTGTTTATACATTAGGRCGTACGTTGTTTCCCAAGTTAACTTTGTTTAGAGGAAAAATTTTGTATTATTTTTTGACAGTTCCAGATTTACTGAGTTAATGCGAAGTATCAAAAAATGTATGCATGGGGAAAGAAACATGATTTAGGCACGGTTTCAATTGAAAATTATATTTACATTGCATAATTTTTTTAATGCAAAACTGAAACTTCAAGGGGCGCGTGTATAAAAAAAACTTCTTGGGAAATATACATACATACATCTAAAACTCATATAAATTTAAGTTTCACAAACTAATGCGATCACTTAGGGGTCTTAAACATTCAGATCACAATAGAAATTTTCCCACAAAACTTTAAAAACATGTAAATCACACTTGAAACTTTATTGCTTTGCATGGAAGGCAGCCTCAAGCGGCATTTACTGCACGTTAACATACGCATATGCTTGGAGTGTTTTTTCATTCATTTTGCTAGTAAAGTGTGTGACTTTATTGCTGGCATTATAAACAGTTTCTTTATTTGAAGAGTGAGAGAAAACCACTTGCCTTACAAGTGCGTCATTTGCATATTTACCCGCAAAGGCTCATATATCAGGTATTTTATGCAAATATTTATATTTGTATGCACATAAAAAGTTGTTGCGGATAATTTGTAGTGTAATGCATTAAACAATGCATAAAGCAATATGCTAAAGTGCAAGCAATGGTTGGTCTACACACTTCTTTAAGTGTAAAATTAAGAATTAATCAATTACAAGTAACAAATTAATGTTTTTTTATTGTAAMTACAGGTTAAGCGGTTTGCTGAAGCGATGCTACATTTGCAAGAAAATAATTCGGAGAGTGTGGTTTGAGAAAATTAAGGTAAAAACTTGAATAGAATGTTAAAAAAATKTTAACTTTATTTTTGAAAGCTTTCCAATAACAGTTCAATACCTTTTAAATATTCTATAGAATGGTTGTAAAGATAGTGAAAATTGAAAATAATACATTTGTGCCCAATTTTGGGCCATAAATAAAAATTTTAGAAACAGAAAAGTAAATATTAACAAAACAAKTAAGRAAGGGCTAAGTTCGGGTGTCACCGAATATTTTATACTTTAGTTTTATTCTGCTATCATCATTAGTTCCTAATGGATATATTATATAGAAAAGGCATCAGATGGAATTCAAAATAGCGTTATATT
>NW_017537094.1:124504-126666 GCF_001853355.1 Bactrocera latifrons | reverse complement strand
CATTTTATAAAACAAAAAGCTCAAGTGAAAAGCCTGCTTTTACGAAATTATTTCAAATCGCCACATTTTCTATTCAAGTTTGTTGCTTTAGTCTTTTCTCCTTTCCGCCGTATTAATTTGCATGCAATTCTCAACTTTTACTATCTTTTATTGAGTTTCTGATGATCACATTTTTGTTTAAGACATTTTGTATAACAAAGTAGCATCCTCGTCTGCATGCTATGAAATATGAAATATTTTTGAACACARGCAAAAGTCATAGTGCTCAGCGCCACGTGACTTTGGCGCACTTAAAAATTGCTTCTGCTGCTCGAATATACTTTTTTACATACAAATGTATGCAAATATTATTACACTCACAATCACTTGCACTTGAAATTTTATTGTAATTATTTTATTGATTTCAGCGAATTTAATAGTCATTAATCTTGCTTCGCGCTGCTCAAGTAATCACACTCATTCTCAGACATGCGATTCTTGGCTTAAAAGCTGCTGGCAAGCTTMAAACATTATAGCTTGAAGATGTGATGTGCACTTTCAATTTCAATAGGGTTTCTCAAAGCTTTGCTTCTTTGTCAGCACCATCTTCTTTGCAAATACCAAGGCCACCAACTAGCAGCCACCATCACAACAAGCTTAGAAAACAACACAATTACAAATACAGGTGAAACATGTTTATACCAGTTGGCATGACAGCTGGTGTTGATTGCAATAGCCAAGAACTGACAAAATGCCATCATCTCTTTGCTGACTGTTTTCTTGTTGTTTCGCTTTGCTTTAGGTAGTGGTGCGAACGGCATTATTTACTTGTTTTGGCATGCAATACGCCAGCAAGCAGGCTGAAGAATAAAAAACATAAATATGGAAACCGAGTTTTAAGTGATGGACAATAGAAACGTTGYCATTGACCGAAGCACTAGCTGGCTGTTTTGATGGCTATTTTATTTTCATTCACCTGATTGGCACGACAGAAATACTCGATGGAGTTACTTTATGGCTGCTTCTGCAAATATTGACTTAGGGCTTAGTAATAAACCTAAAATTTAGTTTTTAAGAGCAGTAGATTCTTAAATCAAAATTTGTTATGAAGAAAAATACACTAATTATAGAATTTAATACAGCTTTAGTTTTTCTTATTGGAATAAAAGCAAAATGTCAGAAGATTGAGTGATTAGAGAGCAATTATGCTCAGAGTAATTGTTAGTCTGTAATACAACTTTTTGAGAAACTGAAGACAGTTATGTGAATAATTATTCATTTTAATATTTTCTTATACGTTTAACATAATCAAAAGCAATGAGAACAAATTGTAGAYACGAACTTTTAAAGCAAAATATTTTGATAAAATTTACATAAATTGTTTAAAAAAAAAGTCAATATATATGTATGTATAAGTATATATTTGTATATACTTAAGAAAAAAACATCTTTTATTGCCTGCTTTGCCAATCATATGACAGTTAATTTTCTCAAAATTTGCCTTTATAAAAATATTTGAAATTTTTTTTCATATTTTCTTTGAATTTTTAAGACTTTTGAGTGTAAACATATTTGAAATAAAGTTAATGAGGTTTGACTTAAACCATGAAGACCWTTTAGATATTTGACTCAAATACCAGAGATCCTTAATTAATATATTACAGAAATATTTATATTTTTTTACCAAATTTTTTTTTTTTTAATTTTTCATAGATTAAGACTCTTTATGTGAGCAACTTCTATTATAATCAAAATTGCTTCCCAATATCTTGGGGAAATCAACTTAAAAACTGGCATTCGATTTCGTCTGCAGCAATGTAACACGAGTTTATGTTGCAACATAAAGCAAACCCAAGAAAATGAGTACATTAAATCAATTCGAAAATCGATTTAAAGCATGTTACGCTCCCCATGTGAAGCACAGTTGTTATCGCTGTTGCAGCGCAGTGTTGTACATTTGATATACGCATTTAAAAAGTTACAAGGCACATGAATTATGACCTCTTCATAAGTGTACGCATTAATTTTGTGGTGGAATGTTGTAGAAAGAAGTGGTGCAACATGAGTGGTGAGCAAAAGCGGATTAAGTTGTTCAAATATATAAACATAGATTTACTTAGGGTGGGCATGTTACTAAACGGAAATATTTTAGTTGTTAATGCGTATGCGTTTTTAAAATAAAT
>NW_017537094.1:120438-124314 GCF_001853355.1 Bactrocera latifrons | reverse complement strand
TTTTTTTCTTTCAAATTCTTAAATTTTAAACCCTTCTTCAACTTCAAATTTCAAGCAAATAATTCCTAATTATCTCATAACCGGTAAGGCCATCTATGCCAGCTACTAATTTCCTATTACATGGCCTGTGTAGCGTAAAGGTCGCATGCATGCATTGCCTAGTGATTGCCACATGTTACGCGCTGCGGCACACGTATGCGTGAGCCCTTGAAGTGCGCGGTGCAGTGAATGTGGTTTGTGTTAGCAAATAAGTAATAAAGAAAAACGAAATAAGCTACAAATTAGTTTACGTTCAATTTTATAATATTAATAGCAGAAACAGCAAAAAACGCTACTCCCTTCCTTCCTTTTCTTTCCTTAGCGAGCAAAATGTGTCAAAAGTTAAACCCATGGTAAAAACTCAGAAATCAGCCATCTTTGTTTGTTTTCATTTGAACAATGTTGCCATTGCTCAATACGCATATATATTTTTGTACACATCTAAGTTTTCAATTACATTTTTTCATAATATAAAATATCGAWACTGAAAACAAACTATTGAAATAGTTTATATATTTATAAATAATTGCATTGGGCCTCTGATTTTGAGTTATTTTGAGTTTTGGATTCCTACGGCATCCTACGGCAAAGAGAGAAGGGAGTWGAGTTTTTCGCTGTTCACTTACATTGCGCGCCCATAATATAGGTCTTATTAGCTGACACGGGCCACGGGTCTACGTTTTTGGCTGTTTGTGCTATAAATATTGGTGATTTTGAATTTTTGTGCTGAACTTCTGAGTTGCTTGGGGCGTATGAGTAACATTTTTTCTGTCAGTGAATGTGAAAGCATGTAGAAATTGACATAATAAATTTATTCTGCTAACCAATTCTGCACCAATAGAAATTTATAACTTACAAATATTTTCAACAGGGTTATCAACTTTTTTCAGATTTTTTTCAAAAGGCATAAAGTAATAATTACTGTGCAGACAGACGTACTTATATACGCCAACTAATCCGTCTGTTTTTGAGATATCGATTTGAAAATTGGCACATGTTCTTTTATACCCAAAACGCTGGTCACATGTCAAAACTGTCGATATTGGACCACTAACTGACATTGTTGTCATATAAACTGTTCCAGCGAGGCTTAAGTCTCTGTGTGGAATACTTCTTTATTTGACAAGGGTACCTTTACGAATTGTGGCGCGGATTATTCTCCAAAGCAGCGTTATAGTCTTCGAACAAATTGTTCAGATCAGAAAACTATAACGCTTAGCTGCCATACAAACTGATCGATCAAAACCGAGTTGTTGTATTGAAACCTTTTATTTGACAAGATATGTTCACCAGATTTGCCCCAAAATAATATTAAAGGCAGTACTATAATTTCCTAAGAAATTGCTCCGATCGGATCACTATAACATATAAATTTAAKCTGATCGACCAAAATCAGAACAAAAATCTTTTTACCATATATYTTTTTGAGCAGTAAGACATGCACCCGTGAAGGGTATTAGCGCCTCGGTACAGCCGAAGTCAACACTTTTTCTTGTTTCCAATTATTTACAATGCAAATCTGTGTTTTAATTTGCCATTTTAAAATTTTCTTTGTTCGCGAGTACATATTAAATATCACACACTCAATATATCGAAACACAGCCACACCTCTTGGCTTCATTTCCTATTTCATTTGCTAAGTGTATTTATGTGCTTTTACAAAATAAACTTATCACAGCAATTTATGGAAAATAAAACTCTCAATACTTTGCATTAATGGATTTATTTGAGTCATTTCCATTTTTGCTTTAATTTTATTATACCCGTTCCGTTGCGTTGGTCTGCTTGTGGTGTGTGTGCAACACGTTTTTATCTGTGTTTAGGTCACATAAATTCACATGCTGCGGCACGTGCGTAGCGCTATTATGGTATACGGAACAAAACAGAACTTATAAACTAAAGCAAAGCGTTTAATTACGCGATTAGAATGTCTAACTTGGATTTCTTTATGCAAATGGAGAAGAATGTTAGAAGCTGATAAGCAAGTAAGAATGAACAATTCAGCAGCCAAGGTGAGTAATATGAGCGAGTAGCAGGTGGCTGGTGAAGGGTTAAAGTTAATGAAGCGGAAATGCGACTATCGAGGGGACAAATTAATGAAATTTTAATATAATTGAAAGGAAGAAGGGCCGCTCCTAAATGCATTTAATTTGAAGACAATTGAAAATTGCAAGTTTTCTGTTATCTTTTATTTTATATATTTGATCTTTAATTTGATACCTTTTTTCATAGATCTTGTATTTTGTATTTTAAATCTATATATCTTATATCTTGTATCTTATATCTTATATCTTATATCTTATATCTTATATCTTATATCTTATATCTTATATCTTATATCTTATATCTTATATCTTATATCTTATATCTTATATCTTATATCTTATATCTTATATCTTATATCTTATATCTTATATCTTGTATCTTATGTCTTATATCTTATATCTTATATCTTACATCTTATATCTTATATTTTATATCTTATATCTTATATCTTATATCTCTGTCTCTTATACACATCTAGATGTGTATATAAAAAAAATTATGAACATTGTTTTTTGTTTAAATTTTAAAGATATATATATGTTTTTTAAATAATTTATTTGTTATTTATTTTTATTGAATTAGTTGAAAAACAATAAGTATTTTGAATAAARAAAATTTATTCGGTTTGAAATTATCTGATTTTTGTGAAATGAGCTGAAATTTATTAGAAGTTTTATGCAAAAAAAAAAAAATTTGTTATAAACAGGTAGGAAGATTGCAAATGCACAAAAAGTTTAATACCAAAAGTTTATAAGGTATTATACATATGTAATATATACAGAAAAAATTGTACTCTTTACTTTTAATAGATACTTTTTAAATTTAAGAAAATATATTTGTTTGAGTTAAAATTTGTGCAAATCACTGTTTTACGTACAACACTCATTAACACTAATATGTTGCCAACATAAACGATAAACCAACTGGCAAAACAAACGACTTAAGCAACAAACTTGATGGTGCAGTATTAAGTGTTGCGCTAGTACAATTATGGGTGGTGAGCAAAACAATGCAATGCACTAATATATATGTATGTGTATGTGTGACACACAATGGCCGATGACTGGCGGAGATTGCGTGGATTAAGAAAAAAACTAAATAATTAAAAAAAAATTGAAGCAGAATGTTTGTAAAGATAAATATGAAGCATATAAAAATTAAACATATAGCAAAAAGCCAACAAAATGAAGAGCAAGAAAAGCAAGGGGTATATATATTTGTACRAAAAGTCACAGTAATGTTGCAAAGTTACCTTGAAGACAATGAGTCGCATAGTGAGTAGGTGAGGTGCGGTGCGGTGCGCTGTGGGCTGAGCTGAAGCGTGACGAAGTGAAGTGAAGTGAATTCGGGCAAAGTGAAGTGAATTCGGGCAAAGTGAAGTGTTAGGGCTGCAACAATGTATGTGTGTGAGAGTGTTGCCTGTAATGACGTGTAGTGTGACAATCAGTCATGCGACAGCATTCAATTCGTTGAACGCGTCAGCGAAATGACCACAATTTTCGCACGTTACAAATATGTGGCAGCCACAGCCCAGTTCGCAATGGACACTGCGACATTTTGTCGACTGCGAAAAAATGCTAATTGCATATGGTTTAAAAGCTAATATTTAAAAGCAAAGCGCATAGCGAAGGAAACCGAAAAAAATCAAGCAAAAAACGCGCACTAAGTCCGTTTATAATTAGCTGAAATTATAGGACAATTATAGCAACCAGTTCGTGCAACACACGCTGGAAGTGAGTAATTTTGGTATCGCAATTCAAATAAAACTAATTCAAAACAACCTGTTCGCAC
>NW_017537094.1:109653-112092 GCF_001853355.1 Bactrocera latifrons | reverse complement strand
AACTGTAAAAAACAATTCAAACTGAGTATTTGTTAATTAATTATATAAGAAAAAAATCAGGTGAAAACAAAAGAGTCGGCTTTTTTATTCAAAGAGGAGGGCCAACAACATYAACTGATGACAACTCGTCAATAAAATAAAGGAATTAGTGATTGATAATAGACGATTTAGAATCASAGAAACTCAAATTACCGCTCCGGAGAAACCGTTTTGAATCATTTGAAGACACTTGAAACTTGAATCGCTATGTGCATTGAAGGCTGTCTGGAAATTGACTTAAACAACTGTTCTGAGGATTGGGAAAAACGTTGACATGAGTGTATTGAGGTCAAGAGGGATTACTCATAGTTGTAAATGATTTTTTTTAAACTAAAAAAGTTTACAAAATTAAATTTCACTTTATTAATACTATTGAATTGAAGAATTAAAAATGAAAAAATTGTTTGTAATTTCTAAAGATTTATGAAGCTATTAAATAAAAGATTTTTTTATTTAAAGATTTGATTWGAATTTCATTCTAATTATTATACTCCGAACAGGGTATATTAAGTTTGTCACGAACTTTGTAACACCCAGAAGGAAGGGTMGGAGAAACTATAAAGTATATAATGATCAGTGTGTAGAGCTGAGTCGGTTTAGCCATGTCCGTCTGTCTGTCTGTATAGTGCCTCAGTTTTTAAGATATCGTTTTGAAATTTTGCCAACATCAATTTCTCTTCAARAAGCTGCTCATTTGTYGGAACTGCCGATATCGGACCACTATATCMTATAGCTGCCGTACTGAATGATCGGAATCAAGTTMTTGTATGGAAAACTTTCACATTTCACAATATATTTTTACAAAAGTTGACACAAGTTATTTTCTAAATTAACAATGTAATATCAGAAGAAATTGTTCAGAACGGCTCACTATAGCATATAGCTGCCATACAAGCCGAACGATCGGAATYAAGGGCTTGTATGGAAAAGTTTCGCATTTGACGTCGWATCGTCACGAAATTTGSCATGGATTACTGCTTAACCTAACAATATAATCTCCAAAAATTGTTTAGAACGGATTACTATGGCATATAGCTTCCATACAAACTGAACACATAGTTACTAACAGAAATGCACGTGTGAAAGGTATTTAGCTTCGGTGCAACCTAAGTTAACGTTTTTTCTTGYTTTTATTTCAGTTTAATTATTTGTTAGAAATATAATTTTATGTAGATAAATTAATTTAAGTTTTATATTACATGCAAATTAATATTATCTCTGCATCTTACAAAAACAAAATGTTTAAATTCTTTAATTAAACACACAACAATTCAACAGATAATTAATAGCCCCGGTTATGCATATCGCGCTAACCTTCTTCGACCATGCAATGATTAGCCCGCGACTTAAGAGATCAGTGCGCTTATCAAACGCTTAAGATCATGTCAGCATGTTGCCTGCCCATGCGCTTGTTGTTCTTGCAATATTTCAAGCGCAGAATTAATTGTGTTTGTTTTGGAAGCTGTCGACGCTGCAAAGGCTGACCGCGAAACGTGTTAAATTGGCACGATAACGCGCCGAAACAACAACTAGTTTAGAAAACTCGTACACAATAAATTAAATTTCTTAAAAACCGAAACAAAAAATAAAAATAATAAAACTTAAAAACAAAAGAAAACATGACAGCGTTTAACGGCACATTCTTGCGGCGGCCRCACTATTGTTATTTTCTTGTTTCATTGCACCCTCAAATTGCTGACGGTGGCAACCTTGATCGTTGGCCGYTGGCAATAACCACAAAAAAGAGACAAAAAATCATTGACAAACATAATAGCACAATGCCGAGATAATTCTAAAAATCTTGTGCATTTAAAGCAAAGTAARCATAACCTAATCTTGAAAAGAATTTGTAAGAAGTCAGCAACAACAACAATTAAATGTAAAAAATAAAATTGTAGCAACCAAATGCGACAAGTGCAGAGCGCCACTGAAGACATGTATGTTAGAGCATACAGTTTCACCTAAGCATACATAGTACAGTTCTGCATAGCATGGTATAGCTAGGCGCTGCTGTCGCTGCAGTTTTTTGTTATTCTAATGCTAGCGGTCAACTGGTCAGCAGCGCTTAGCCATGGTTAAGCAAAATTGAAATAAAATAAAAACAACAACTACAATATATTTCAAGAACTTGCTCGCTTATAAGCGCTTTTGTTCGTTGGCTGCTGTTGTTTTTGGTGGTTATTGATGTGACACTTACAATGTGACCGCGGTTGACTGCTGGTTTTCGCTCTTTTGAAGTATCAACGTCCAAGTGCAACGCTGATTGAGCATTAATAAGCAGTTTGGACATTTTGTTGCTGTCTATTTCTGAATAAATTATATGTGGGTCTATTCGTAAGCTCATATAAATTTGGTTCATAAAAATTTAATTTTAAATTAAAAAAAAAGAATTTTTATAGT
>NW_017537094.1:100677-107082 GCF_001853355.1 Bactrocera latifrons | reverse complement strand
AATATCAAAGTAATTAACCCCTATTTTTTTAAATATAAAACAATATTCTCGATAAAATTGTGTTGCCATATTTATGTGAAAACAAATGAAATCCAAAAAAAAAAAATGTTAATTTTGGATTTTTTTCATATAATTCTTTGAGAGTTAATTTTCCATTTTGTAATATTAAATCTGAAATTTAATTTTTTTATATTTTTACATAACGTTTAAAATTGAAATTAAATTTTATTTAGTGTTGTTGTCAAGTACGTTTTAATTATTATTTTCAAAAATATTTATTTTTCCTTATTTCTATATTTTTAAATTTGCTCACATGCATTTATTCCAAAATATATATTCAACAAATTATGGTTTATTAAACTTTGACTTTGTATTTTTCATTGAAAGTTGCCCGTAATTACAGTGAAATAATTATCAATCCATAAAAAACAAAATTCTTTGATTACACTTAACGCTTGAAGTGCTATGTTAGTAAAAAATTAATAACCACGCGTGCATAATTGACGCACTTTGCACTCATGACGCTTTTAAGCAAAYTCAATGTGTCATGTATTGTTGTTTAGGCAATTTGCATGCGAATGCAAACAAACAAATTTAACGAATCGATAGAAATGATAACCATGTTATACATTTATGTGTGAATATAGACATATAGCGGCTTAAGAGTTCATTTAGCAATACGGGCGTGAGTGTCAGAAAGTGCGAACAAATGAGTGAGTGATTCGTGTGCCCTCAGCGCGGGCTCGCGCACTCCGCACCAATGCCAAGGTTTACGGTGACGCGATAGCTTGGTCTAACCTTGCACGCGGCGGTGTGTCGAATCTTGTCTAAAAGACGGATCTACTAAATGCCATTTTCGCTTCTGTTTGAAGCATATTATTGATATGCATGCAGCGTTTGGTTAATTATGTATGCACACATGTGTTTTCTACCACAAACATATATGCATGTTTATATGTGTATGTGACGCGTCAGCAATTTTCATGAATTATATAATTTTGCGGTTGGGGCATTTTTGATAAATCTGTCATTTAGCTTAAAGTGTGTGTGTGCATCCACTATGTATGCGGGTGTTAATGCGCATGCTCCAACACGTGACATTCATAACTTTTCATAATTTACTTCTGTTTTCAGTGTTTGAAAAGTGACTGCTTCAAAGTGTATGCATGGCCACATAAGTCTTTTTACATTTAAATGCATGAGTGTCCGAAATATTTATAAATATGTATTAGGGTGGTTCTTATAAAATTAAATTAATGATTTTTTTGTATATATAATATATCTAATTGATTAATATGTTATAAATTAAGTAATATAATATCATAAATAAATAGATAAAAAATAAATAAAATAATATTTTACATTTSTGTTGTTTTAGGAGTCAGAATTCACAATATGTGCAAAGCTCAATAAGYAAAAACAAACTTTTATCTAATTTTTATAAGAAGTGAACTATTTTCMGAATAGTAATTTTTAATTAATTTTTTTTTAGAATTTTTCTATACTTAAATTTAGGATCAGCCTTAGGTTTAATTTTTTTTTTTAATATCGGTGAGAAAAGAAGTAAACTTTTTCATCTTTGCACATAAATTTAGTAWAAAATAATAACTTTCCCCATTTAAATTTAWGGGTTACCCTAATATATTMAAAAAAAAATTGTTTTTTAAGAAAGGACGATTTGCAAATACATATACAATATAGATAATTTAATGAATAATATAGTGACATAAGCAAATGAGGATCACCCTAATAGAAAGTAATAATGTATAATTTATATGCCAAAGYGGTATAAATAGTGGAAAGTGAAAGTACAATAAGTGAATTAAGTGTTAATTGTTTTTTTTTTCAAAAAATCATTATTTTCATAATTTTCCATACTGGTAATTTAAAAAACTTTTTGGGTGGTTTTTTAAATAAAAAAAAAAACTTTGAAACCTAACTACTGACCAGATAAGTTAAGTTCCCATAGCGCACTTTGCTACGATACTCATCAAATAAATCAACTACAAATCTTATACCACTAAGCACAAGTCAACTAATTTTTTTTATTAAATAAATTAACTACTAATATTTATATAAGAAATATTAGAACTTTATTATATTCAGTTAGTAGATTTGAGAATTATGTAAAATACYCTTTCTCGTAAGTTTTTGATATTTTAGGATTTTTATAATGATGCAGAATTTCATGTGTATTTAAAACCATATAAAACTTTAACTTTCATAAGAAATTCTAATTTTTTAAATGTTTTGAGATATTTCTTAATCTTGTCAGAACTTAATAAAATTTTTGTCAATATTCCACTTTTAAATAAAAAAATAGCTTGCACCAAAGTTTTTGGGATTTTCGACGAAACTAGTTTCGCTTTTGCTTTAAATTTATTGGTTCTGCAGTTAAAGCTGCTGTTCTCATATTTAACCACTTAAATGATTAATTTGCACATCTTTTCTGTTAGACACGGCTCAACCACGCAGAACCTAAAACGCATAGCGCCAACAATTTTGCTTCAAAAATATTTAATTTTTATGCTTATGTTGTCGAAGAATTATTTCCCAACTCCAGCATTAAATCCTTCACCAATAAATCGCCAAAAAATCATTAAAAATTCGACCATTCTAATTTTTGGACGATGACTCACGCCATTCCTAAGTAAATATATGCAGACTTATGCGCCAAGCGTCTACTAACAAAAGCCTTTCAATACACTTACTCACCGGCCAAGCGKTATTGTAACCCCCACCAACTGAAAACAATAAAAAATGGAGTATGCAACAATGGCAATAGGTAAAAAATTTCGAGACTCGAATTGCAGCGCGCAAATTACGGCGAAAAATGCGCCCAAAAGGCGATGAACTGGCGCACAATCGACTTTTATTATTTTGCATTTATTTATTTATTTTTCCTCTTAGTTAAAAAAAATTATATACAACAATGCACTATTTGTTCGCATGTCGCTTATTAGCAACTTGAACTCGCCGAAAGCAAAGCCGCCGCAAGTGACTTAACTCCGAGTAAATATTGGTGAGACAAATGCGAAAATTTAYCTAAATAGGTGAATATTCAGGTATGTGAGTGCACATAATAGATAAGGTGGGGAATTTTTAGTTAACGCTAATTATTGTCAAATTTTTGGGAATTTTGAAATAGTTAGGGAAAATCGTTGATAATCGTGYGAGTGAGTGAGTTAAAGAAATTAAATAAGGAACATATACGGTTAAAATTTTTGGCGCTCTTTTCGCCGATAAAAAGTATGAATGAAAGAGAAAATTATATTAAAATCATGGCTAATAGAAATAAACAACTCAAAAATCTGGAAAAACATTAAAAGTTATCGCAAAATATTTTTAAGATTGAATAGAAGTGTTATAAATCGCTTAGCCCTAGTTAAAATTATTCCTCTTTCCCTTTGTAAATTTTATATAACATTGCTCTTTCTCGGCCTTTAACGGACAATAACGAACTGGCGATTATATTTTTGGTTTGAAATAAAATATATTGTAATTAAGAGCATATATGTATGTTCACATTGTTTGCTGAGAATTTGAAATTTGATCAAATTAACAAGCTTTGAAGCTGAAAACGCTGCACTAATTATTTTGGCAAAAATTCTTTTCAAGGTCCACATGGTAGTTCTTCATATCTGCGCCATGTTCAAAATTAAGTCTGATAGAAGGCRAAATCATTCGAATAAATGTTCTCACTATAATATGAATTATAATCGGCATTTTCTAATAAAGGAGAAAGGTACTTTATTCCAAAGCTTCTTGCCTAGAAAATAGAAAARAGTTAAAACATTGAAAGACCACGAATGTAACGTCCAGGGTGGGCCAAAAAGSAAGGTACGGTATAGATTGTTGGCAAATACAAGAAGTGAGACCAATTTAATGCTTTGTGTTTGGTCATATCAGAAGGATACAGTATAWTAAGAGCTTTTAATATCGTGGAAAATCTTAATGAGGAACGCTATCCACAACAATTCATGAAACTGAAGYAAGTGGCAGGAATTTGTGACAAGACTTATGTTCCTTGAGCAATTTAGTATTTAAGTGAAGAAAATATAGCAGCCGAAGATTAGCGTGTACACGAAGACCTCCTCCAGGAAAAATAACGAGTTGGTGTGGTTTGTGGCCTGGTGGAATTATCGGTTCATATTTTTCAAATATGATTCTGGTGAGAAAATAACCGGGAATGGCGACACTTCTCACACATCGCTTCAATCAATGGATTTATTAAGGCAACACTTCGGTGAGCAGATAAAGTCTAAAGTCTATGCGGTCAAACAAATAACGTGTCTCATTCGAAACTTACCAATTGAAAAGATCGAACGAGTCATCGAAAATTGGACTCAACGGATGGAACAGCTGAGACGTAGACGTGGCCAACATTGGAAAGAGATAAATTCCAAACAATTTTATTTCGAATGTTAACAAAAATTCCCCAATTTGAAGTTTCTATGGTTTTTCTTTAAGAACGTAGGAAACCTCGATATGAATCACCGTATGTTTATAAAGTAGAGAATTTGGAAAAAGTGTTAATTGTTGAACTAAGCGACTAGCTGAATACCGTTATAAGTGTTATAGCAATACAATCCCAAATTGAGAAGAGTTATAAGAAGGAAAAATGGGAGAAAAAATTATTCAAAATGAAATAAACGCCGTACGTTGCTTTATTTAAAAATAATATATTATATTTTAAGTGTAAAATAATTTATCCAAAAACAGGATAATCAAAAAACTCCGTATCGTTTCTAAATAAATTAGGTCATATTTAGAACATCATTAGCTATAAGCCTCAACATTTTTCAAAATTGACGTCAGTGACTTCATATTTTTTCTCACTTAATTGCTTCCCAAAACCACAAAAAATATTTTCATAAGCAAATTTCACGAAAAAACTGTCGCAAATGGCAAGGCCTGCGGCGTTCGCGGCCGCGATTATCTGCCAAACGTGAACATGCCGCGCAGTGATATTCTTTAACACACGTTTATTTATGCGCTGTAACATTAAGCAACAATAAAAGTTGACCCAGTTCACGAATTTTGCATTGGCGTTCAAGATTTTCATGACGAACGATGTGGAGCCGAAAATAGATGCCAAAAAAAAAAAAGAAAAATAGTTTAAAACAAATAATGGTGGAAAATAGAACAAATATGCTGGTTGCAATGGTAGACTGAGCAACAAAAAGCACAAAAATAGCCAAAACTAAAAGTAAACAAAAATAATCAGCTGGAACACTTAGCTGGGCCACATTAGCCATAAATATTGCTGCATTACGGAAAAGAATAACGGCAATAATTTTGGTGCAAATAAAAAGGCAATTGCCATTGGAATTGTAACTGTTAGWCCAGAAGTGCTGCTGATACCAAGCTACAAAACAAACACAAGCAGAGAGAAAACATAAATTTTCCGTTGCGAAATAACGGTAAATTTTAGGCAAACTCAAGGCTGCTAAAGGCTGCCTGCGACAAACAAAAGWCTTAAGCAGCGAATGCGCAGCGAAATCGTGCTTTAATTTCCGTCACAGACCGCTGTCGCTTCGTGCAAATTTTCCTTTATCTTCTACGGCATATGTCCGCGTCTGTGCGCTTGTAGTCAGCCAGTCTGCCGCATGGTAGTTGGTCTGTTCTGTACCGCCGCGAAATTGCAACAGCCGTAAATGACGCCGGAAATTGCCAGCCGGCACAGAAATCGCTGATTGTCATTATAATCGTTTTTAGTGAATTGCACGGCATTGCATTTTCATTTCATTGTGGTTATTTCTTGTTATTTGCTTCGTTTTTACGCTAATTATAACGCTTTCGGCGCAAAAAAGCAGCAAGCAATAACGCATTCTCATAAAATGGCAAGAATTATTTACCGGAAATGCAGAATTACAAAAAGCCCATGAGAGGCAGCTACTAAGCAATGGGCACAACAACGAAAACGGAAGCCAGTTATATTTAAAACAAAAGTTTATAGCGCTAAAAGCTTAACGAGGGACAYATTTTTTAAACATGTTGAAATAAATAAATTTTTGAAACTAATTAAATGAGCAATGTGAATAATTTCTTTTATGGTATAATCTGATCAAAAAAATATTTCTAAAATAAATTTTAATTTTTGTATGTTTTTAGTTTTTTAAATATTTCAGATGTTTGCAGTTATATGTACGTATGTATGTTTATCGATATATAGCGAAATAAAAATTCTGAAAGTATTTCAAAATTAAAGATTTCGGTATATAATATATTATAATTACCCGAATGGCAAACAACATAAAATTTATAAATATGTACCATATTTAGATACCGAACTTATTACCAATAAATTTTTTTTTAATAATCAGCTTAGTTTTAATTTAAAAAAAAAATTATTGAAGTTTAAGATTATAATTAAATAGTTTTTTAAATTAATTGTCATTAATT